>NC_137619.1:9704647-9987147 GCF_963280865.1 Gymnoscopelus braueri | reverse complement strand
GTGGAAATATGTTCACATCACTATGTGTTGTTTCCACTATTTTGGTAAAAAGATAATAATAGTGGTTAATTCATAATGTATTTTTGCAAGCTTGTGTCGTGGGGGTCTCTACCTAGAAATGTAGTGGAGTCAAAAGTACAATATTTTTCTTTGAATAGTGGAGTATAAGTCATAACCTTCTAAAAACACAAATAAAGATACTAAAGAAATGTACTTAACTATCGTGCTCAAGTAAATGTACTTTGTTACTGCCGCATGATATGCAAATACCAAAACAATTAACTTTTCTGGCAAATGTTGAGGCTATGGGAGGAATGGTTTGCAGCAAAAGGAAGGAAATAATGTATTTGACCACCGGGTGGCAGCAGAACACAAAGAATCAACCAGTGAATATAACCTGCAGGAGTTCACATGAGGGTCCTCTCACACCAAGGGCAGTGTGTATTTACTAGTAAATGTTACCTTACAGTGTCCCTAACTTATATTGTCTCCACAAACACTCCACTAACACCCTCTTTACATGATAAAGGCTTAATTATTAACCTGAACAACAACAGGTGTGTGGTGGTGTGTGAGCAGATCAAATATGTTTTTTTGTGTTGACTCAGGGTAGGTGAGGCTGGCTGGGCTGTGAGATTACAGTTTTAGTGTCCAGTGGCTGAACTGAACTGAAAGCCAGTGGTGGAAAGTGACATTTAGTGTACTTGAATTCAATATTTAAGTGCTTTTACTTTAACTGAGTGTTTCCCTTTCACACTTTCATACTTCTACTCCACTACATCTCAGAGGCAAATGTTGTACTTATTTTTTT
This sequence comes from Gymnoscopelus braueri, assembly GCF_963280865.1. Lineage (NCBI taxonomy): Eukaryota > Metazoa > Chordata > Actinopteri > Myctophiformes > Myctophidae > Gymnoscopelus > Gymnoscopelus braueri. The sequence continues at coordinate 9,986,336 of NC_137619.1, read as the reverse complement.
ACTCCACTACAATTATTAGGACTTAGTTACTAAAGTGATTATGTAGACAAATTACACAATATACATTAACCAGTTAAGCTGTGTTTTAGGCTCTGTATATTCAAAAATAGACGATCTACAAGTGAGCTTGTAGATCGGCTATTTTCAAAAGGATTTTGACAAATGTTGTAAACTTCTGAAAAAACTTGTGAAATGGGACATTCTGCATGACTACTTTTGGTACTGTAAGTATATTTTGATGCCAGTACTTTTACTCAAGTAACATTTTTAATACATCCTTTTTACTAATAACAGAGTATTTCTACATTGTGGTATTGCTACTTTTCTGGGGAAAAAAATGAATAATCTGAGTATTTCTTCCACCTTTGTTAAATGAGTGTTAATATTATGGGATGTAAAGCCAGTGTCAGTGTTGACATGTACACAGACGTGTGTACAGTGTAAGCAGACACACACACGTGGGTCTCTTATCTCAGTGGCTGAGGAAGTCCACCTACTGTGTTTACTGTGACACAAACACACCATCCAACCTGTGACTTTTTATTTACATGAGACTCAGCCACTGTGTGTGGCTGATTGTATTGCTGTATTATTGTATTGTGCTTTCTGCTTTGGCAATGTAAACGTATGTTTTCTCATGCCAATAAAGCCCTTTGAATTGAATTGAATTGAGTTGTGTGTGTGTGTGTGTGTGTGTGTGTGTGTGTGTGTGTGTGTGTGTGTGTGTGTGTGTGTGTGTGTGTGTGTGTGTGTGTGTGTGTGTGTGTGTGTGTGCGTGTGCGTGCGTGTGTGCGTGCGTGTGTGTGTAAGTACAAAGGTATTGGCATAATTATAATGCCAAATACCATAAGTACCAAAAGTAAAAGTACTATACAAAATGAGATATTTCACACGAAAATAGCAGATCTACAAGCTCACAATGCGCCGCATCGCAACGCATTGTGAGCTTGTAGATCGGCTATTTTCAAATACCCTAACTAAGTGTAGATGGGGCTGAAGTGGTTAATGTATGTTTTGTAATAATAATAAAAATCTACAAAGTAACTATTAACTAAAGTTTTCTAATAGTGTAGTGGAGTAAAAAGTACAATATTTGCCTCTGAGATGTAATGGAGTAAGTCAAAGTAGTGAAAATTGGAAATACTCCAGTAAAGTAAAAATACCAAAAAATTGCACGTGTGTGCTTGTGTGTGTGTGTGTGTGTGTGTATGCGTGTGCGTGCGTGTGTTCGTTGTCACCTTCTCCTTTGATGTCATGTGACACTCCGATCACAGCAGTCTCAGGGACGGCTGGGTGTTCATCCTGGAAGCCAAACACAACCCAGATCAGCCGCCACAACCAGTGTTGCCATGTCTGCTTATTATAAGCAACTTTGTGCTTAGTTTTTCTGTAAAGTTGCTTGTAAATATTAGTTGCGGGTTGTGGTTTTTTGGGGGTTGGTTTCCTAACGTTGTTTAAACCAGTAGTTCTCAAACATTTTCATGCCAAGGGCCCCCAAAATGATATGTAATTTTTTTTTTAATTTTTAAAAAAAAATAACAGATGTACAAGCTCGCTGTGAGCTTTTATATCTGTTATTTTTGAGAACCACTGTTCTAAACCACTATTTAGAACAGTGCTTAAATCCTAAGGGTTTTCTGAAAAACGTATGTTGCTATATAGACAGATCAAATCTAAACATAATAAGGCGCGCGGTCTCACCAGAGCGTCTTCTATCTCGGCTGTGCCCAGGCGGTGTCCACTGATGTTGATGACATCATCCATGCGTCCAGTGATCTGGTAGTATCCGTCTTTGGAGCGGTACGCTCCGTCTCCAGTGAAATAGTGACCTGTGAACAAACTCACTTAAAAAACTCTCCTTAACCACTTTTTACTTTGGCTATTCGAAAAAGTGCAGAGCTCACAATGCTTTACAGCTTGTAGATCTGCTATTTTCAGATGTTGGCCTATTATGACCATGTCCAGAATAGGGATGCTAGGGTTCATGTGGTTAAAATAAGTCGTAGATTATAGCTTTAAACTGGGTTGCATGAGGAGAGGAGAGGAGAGGAGAGGAGGAGAGGAGAGGAGAGGAGAGGAGAGGAGAGGAGAGGAGAGGAGAGGAGAGGAGAGGAGAGGAGAGGAGAGGAGAGGAGAGTTAGGGAAGAGGAGAGGAGAGGAGAGGAGAGGAGAGGAGAGGAGAGGAGAGGGGACTGACCAGGGTATGGTTTGAAGTATGCGTCCACATATCTCTGGTGGTCTCCATAGATGGTCCGGGCCATTCCAGGCCAGGCTTGTTTGATACACAGAGCCCCGGTGACATCATTACCACACACAGTCTGGCCCTGAGGACATAATATCAACCACACACTCATTCATAACTTAACATGGAATGAAAGTGACATCAAACTGAAGTTCAAACACATGGCTTCAATGTGCCTGAAGTTTGACCTGTTGCGCTGCGGCGCCTGGTACTCCCCTTGTGGAAACAAACCATTCCGCCCCCATTGTCCCTATATGCATCAAAACTTGAGTCTTCTGAGCGGGCCTTTTGAAGTCTGAGGTTTGAGAATTTGTGTGGGGTTGGGGTGAAAGGTTATGAGGATGTACAGGATCCCAGGGGAGATGAGTGTGACTTCTGAAGAAGACTGTGTGTCAAAACGTTAATCTGTAATAAAGCCTTGACTTTGCTTTTTTCAAAGTTACACTGTGCAGACTCCTATCTTGCCTTTAATCCACTGTTGGTCCTGCACCTGCCGTCCAGCGGATGTGGCAGTTTTATGTTGTCTTTATATGAGTGTGACAGGCCTTATATTAGCGGAATAAGCCAAGACCATGCAACTAATCAATATGAATGATTAAGTACCAGACCACACTTAGTAAACAGTAATTAAAAAATATATATATATACCCCCCCCCCCCCCCTCTCTCTCTCTCTCTCTCTCTCTCTCTCTCTCTCTCTCTCTCTCTCTCTCTCTCTCTCTCTCTCTCTCTCTCTCTCTCTCTCTAGAATAGATTACAGTTCTTGGACAGACAGAGGTTAAACGGGGTAAACTGGTGGATAATTAAGCCGGAGTGTTAACGAGGTCAAACAGATGCTGTCCAGTTTTTAATTGCAGAGGGTGATGAGGGTGTGGCTGTGACCCCATACAGTGCAAAGGTCAGTGGAGAGGTCAGGTCAGATGGGCCTGAGAGATTGAAGGATGATCTGTTTAAGAACTGATTGAAGATGAGAGAGAGAGAGAGAGAGAGAGAGAGAGAGAGAGAGAGAGAGAGAGAGAGAGAGAGAGAGAGAGAGAGAGAGATGGACGGGGAGAAAGGGGGGGCAGAGAGAAAGTGAGAGTGTGAGAGACAGAGAGAGTATATACAGTATATAAGTATATAAGGGGCTAAGAATCCTGCTGCAGTGGTAAAGTATCTGCCCATCGCCGCAGAGGTTGTGGGTTTGAATCCACCGTGGGCGCATCCGTCTTTGTCGAGCGTCTATATGAACACAACGTATTGGCTCGTGTTCGGGGGAGGGAAGGCGGGCGGGGAGGGTGTGTCACTGCATGTATTCGTACGGGCTGGGGGCGGAGCCTGTCAGCAGGGAGTAATGGGCGCGAGGAGCCGGTCGGAGGCTCTAAGTCCTCCCGGTGGAGGCTCCTCACTGGCAGGTGAGTCAGTAAGATACAACAGCAGTGACAATATGTGTGTGAAGGAGGAATACATTGCCATAACGAGGCCTGCTGAGGAGAAACGTGAGGTCACCTTGTCATCCAGGAGAACTGGCTCGATGCCAAAGAAGGGTCTCATGGCCATGGTTGGAATGATCTCTGACCCCGGCTCTGCTGGCCGCGGAGCGATACAAATACCTCCCGTCTCTGTAGAGAGATGGAGAGAGAAGATGGAGGGGAGGGAAGGGATGGGAGAGGGAGGATAAAGGGAGGGAGAGAAGAGGGTCGGCAGGAATGAGGTCAAAACACACCAAACACTTGCATGCGCATTGCGCAGTGAACCAGTGATGTAAAGTAACTAAGTACATTTACTCAAGTACTTACTTGCATGCGTTTGTGTGTGAGAGGATTACTGTACTTCATTTGCGGTGCAGATGTTTCTGGCTGCTAATCGTAAATTAGGGTTAAGCCTGTTGTAAATGACAGCATCAACACACACAGGGGGGACTCCAGTCATCTAAGTATAGGGTTTAAGGGCAAGAACACTTTGGTAGAGGTTTGGGTTGTGTAGTTACCTTGCCATGAGGTAACTTCAAAGCAAAAATATTGCTCCATTGATTAAATATGCTCCTCATTGACTTACACTGTACAGTGAAACAGCTCTCAAAGACACTCTTTTAGCCCCTAAACAAACACAAACAAAGCACACAACCCAGTACTGTTTGTTTTTTACATAAAAATGTCCAACTTCCTGTTGACTTTACTATCTCAAAATCCGGATCCACGGCTCTGGTCCAGGTCTTCTAATAAAAATAGCTACAGTAAATCAACAGGAATTGACATTTTTATTCACAAAACAAACAGTATACTGGGTTTTGTGATGTTCTATATTGTCTGAATCAGCTTTGTTTGTGTTTGTTTACGTGCTAAAAGAGTGACTTTGAGAGCTGTTTCACCGTACAATGTCAGTCAATGAGGAGCATATTTTGAATGATCAATTTTATACTCAATGGAGAAATTATTTTTGTATTTCTTGTCCACCTTTGGAGTTCATGACAAGGTAGCTACACAACCCAAACCTCTACCAAAGTGTTCTTGCCCTTTAAGTGATTTAACATAAGGATTCCAAACTCAGCTAAGAGCTGCGTGCTCCAGAAAGAAAGGGGATTACATGGCATGATGCCCAATGGAGAAATACTCTGTTTACCAGTAAATATCCTGCATTAGACATTTTACCTGAGTAAAAGTACAAATGTATTGGCATCAAACATATAATTTGTATATTTAGCGAAGTAAGACCTGAGATGGAGTGGAGTAGAAATACAAAGTATTGAAAAATGAAAATATTCGAGTAAAGTAATAAAAATACCTCAAAATATACTCATTATATCGTTGTTGTCAGGGAGAAACCTTGTATCTCCATAATATTATTCTAACTTTTTTAGTTTGTTTGTAAATTAATGCCGTATTTGATCATACTACAGCGTCACACAAAAGCTTCAAAAGTAGCAGATCTACAAGCTCGATTGAGCTTGTAGATCTGCTACTTTTGAAATGATGTCCAAAATGTTTAAGACATATGAGGTTTCCACCCGACAGACGATATATTACTTGAGTAAATGTACTTTAGCTACTTTCAACCACTGCCAAACACGCACACACACACACACACACACACACACACACACACACACACACACACACACACACACACACACACACACACACACACACAGCTAAGAGCCGTGTGCACCAGAGAGAAAGAAAGAAAGGAGGATAAGATGGCATGATGCCAAATGTCCTACTGCTCTTCTACAGAGAACATCCTGACTGACTGCATCACTGAGAGAAAGAAAGAGAGAGAGAGAGAGAGAGAGAGAGAGAGAGAGAGAGAGAGAGAGAGGGGGGGGGGGTGTATCTGGTATGGAATCTGTAGATGTGAGCTTCCCTCGATCCAGGACATAACTTGTCGTTGCTGTCGGGCAGAAACCCCTTACAGAATCTCCCTACTTGATCATACTACAGCGTCACACAAAAGCAGCAGATCTACAAGCTCACGCAGCGTTTCGAGCTTGAAGATCTGCTGCTTTTGCTATCTTTGAATTTGAATCCTGAAAAGTAACAGTTTTGGACATATGAGGTTTCCACCCGACACTCAATTATGTTTCTAAAAGAACCCTTTGCTTTGGTCAAACAGTGAGTATGCTTGAATGGAAGTGAACCACCCTGCAGAGTGGAAGGTTGATGGAAACCTATCTAATAATGCAATACTTACTTACATACTTACTTACTAATTGATTTAGCTGACTATTATTGGATTTTCTTTTACATCTACTTTTCTAACACACTCTCACTCCCCAAACGGCCTGTTTGGGACAAATGTGACCAAAACGTCAAACGTTTAACTGGAAGCGGGGGTACCCGAAGTCCGCTTCAGCCGACTCAGCACCGTTCGAGTTAATGTCCCGATAGGGACAGAATCGTAACCCCTAGTCAACATGTGCCGTTTCAGCCCCCCCTTCCAGTCAAACTTGGGACGTCCGTCCCAAGAACTCACCCGTTTGCCGTCTTGGGAGTTCAGCTTCACAAGGAGAGGCAGTCCATTATTAAACATACGGGGGATTCATTTGTGTGTGTCTGATTACTTCTAGTGTTGAGTATTTGTGTTGAATTGATTATATATGCACACAATGCATCCTGTGTTGTTTGTACATGTCTATAAATACAGCATAGCTGGACAGTGATTGGTCAGTCAATTAGACTAATTAATTTGAAATATCAGCAATTTGAATTATTTCATGTTGAATCATTGATATACAGTATGAATAGTATTTGATAAAAAAAAACATGCTTCTCGGTTATTCAATTAATCGAAAGCTCTAAATCTGTGAGGTTTTTTTTCGGTTTATAGTAAAACATCATAATTATAACTGTGAAAAGACATTTTACAAGCTCCAGTGGGGGTCATACCTATGTTCCCCGGGTTCTATGTTCCCCACTAAGGTTATGGTTAGGGTTAGGTTTAGGTTAGGTCCTATATTCCCCGCTCTCCTAGGAAAGCGGGGAACATAGGACCCGGGGAACATAGGACCCGGGGAACATAGGTACGGTCCCGCTCCAGTGAATGACACTGCAGACTGTAATAACCAGTGGTGGATGAAGTTCTCTGACGTTATGGACCGTTACGGATGAGTTAAGACCCCTACACACTAGGGGTGGGACGATATATCGCGATACTTTCTCCCGCGATAAATAATCGATATCCTCCCGAAAAATATCGATATTGAAAAAAAAAAAAGTTTGTGATACGTTGTTTTTCCTACTCTGTATTTGTGTAATGATGATTTTGAACTGTTTGGTGCTATTTTATGTGTTTATGAATTGAATACAAGGACTATCGTGATATATCGTTGGTGAATTTTCATGCAATATATCGTGATATCGCAATATATCGATATATTCAGATATCGTGATATATCGTTGGTGAAATTTCATGCAATATATCGTGATATCGCAATATATCGGCATTTTCAGATATCGTGATATATATTGTTATCGTGGGCCTAATATCGTGATACATATCGTATCGTGAGGTACCCATATCGTCCCACCCCTACTACACACTGTACGATATTTGACCCGATTTCACTATCGGGATATTTTTTGGTGTTCGCCGACAAAACCACCGATCTCAGTTAAGATCGGGCATTCCTCGGCGAGGTGTTGATCGCGCAGTGTGTAGGGTACTCCGAGAAGAAACACCCCGATAAAGTACGGTCGGCGAGGGGTTCCCGATAACTTTTAGATTTCAAACTTGTTGGATAGTTGGGGCTATCGGCCCCGATCTAGTGCACGCTACAGCCAATGAGAGCACATTACAGCCACGCACCGTGGCTAGTCCTCCCGCATAGAACCGCAATATTACGGTCCTGACAGTCCAGTCCTGTATTAGTTAAACATGATAAAACAGATTGATAGAGTGAGCGAGCCTGCTCGACGATGGGGCTGTTTATTATTAGAGAGGAATAGGGCTTGCAGACAGAGAGCTGTGTGTGTGTGTGTGTGTGTGTGTGTGTGTGTGTGTGTGTGTGTGTGTGTGTGTGTGTGTGTGTGCGTGTGCGTGTGCGTGTGCGTGTGTGTGTGTGTGTGACGCACGTATGTATCTCTGAACAGTATTGCCAGGTTTTGCGCGAGAAATATGCAACCAGGTCTATGAAAACAAGCCCAACAAAAGCGACTATAGGCTGCATGAGCACTTTAAACCTATATACAAATAAAATAGCCGATCTACAAGCTCACAACGCGTCGCAGCTATTTTCAAAGAAAAAAACCATTATATATTATAATATTTTTTACAAGCAACTCGCTTATAATAAGCGGACACGGCAACACTGCTTCTGATCTGAATTGCACCCTGGTTGACTTTTGAAATGTTTGTTTCAGAGAGAGAGAGAGAGAGAAATACAGTGAAATTGAGAATTATTTAATGTCAATCATTAGCGTCCTGTCTCGGTCTCGCGCATATACCACGGGAGCCTTTCACGTTTTCGTGAGATGTTTGGAATAAATACAAAGGTATGTATTGGGTCGGGATCACATCGTGGTGAAATATCTTGCAATCAGTGAACCCCTGTCGCCGACCAATCAATCGTGCAAGAATCACAACGATATATTTAGCCCGATTTCAAGAGAGAAACTTGTGCAATGTCAAATGCTTAACGATCTGTTCACTCGCCGACCATTTCAAATATCGGGCAGTGTGTAGGGGCCTTTACAGATCCATACAGATTTGGTTCCATTTGTACGCTCTCAGAGTACAGACCTGTAAAAGGGACCATTTGGACCCCTGGTGGACCCCGGACCATACGTTGAGAAACAGTGGTTAACCTTTGTACTCAACCATGTGATGTTTTAAAGAGTCAAGACTTTTATTGTTACATCCCACAATAAACAACTACACCGGAGTAAGATTCTTGGTTTTATATTTGCAGACTGGTGATCTTATTGTTCTTTTGCTCTCACTACTAGGGGACATAAAAATGTAGGTAATACATTGACTTTCACCACTGAGTTGCTAGAGAAAGCCATTAACCACTTAAAGGACGACTTCACGCATTTTCAACCTATCTTCATATAATAGGTCCTAGCTAATGCTCCTGATGAAATAGTTCCATTTCTTTCTACTCTGTCTGGGTCTCATAGGAGGGCTGTGGACACTTCAGAAACCCGCCTACCAGTGACATCATCCTTAGGCAGGTTACTTTTTTCAAGATTTTTTATTTTTTAATTCACTTTTTATTAACGGCAGAACAATGGCTTCCATTATAGCACGCTAACTTTCCAGGAATAGAAAGCCTGCCGTTTCTATTAGCTTGGATTCCCCATCGATGATGTCACTGGTAGGCAGGTTTCTGAACTGTCCACAGCCCTCCTCTGAGACACAGACTGAGTAGATAAAAATGGTAGCATTTTATCATGAGCATTAGTGAGGACCTATTATATGAAGATAGGTTGAAAATGGGTGAAGTCATCCTTTAAGCTCCAACAATAGAGCACCGAAGTCTGACGTAATTTACGCATCCTACCTGGTTCACGGTTTTCCACCCCCATTCTGAATTCCCATAGACGTCTTTAATATCACGTCAAATAAGAACTGTGTTCCAAAAATAAACTAATGATCCCGGCGATTTTACTCTTATGGATATGAACCATCAACTGACGGTGAGAAAACGCTAATGTTACTTCCGCCGAATTAGTAAAATGTTCGCCAATAACAGACTGTATCAAATATGAGTGACTGACTATCATAAACGATACAGAACCTCCTCCCTGACAATTTCGCAGAGACGGTTTGTTTATTTTTGGACCCCAATTCTTATATGAGACGATTCTATGATGACACAATGTTATTCTCCATAGAGAAATTACTTTACGAACCAGGGGATGAACGAGTGACGTCAGGACTTCTGTACTCTATGGTGAAAGTAGCAGATCTACAAGCTCACAATGCGTTGCAATGTGATGCATTGTGAGCTTAAGTTAAAAAATGTAATAATAATAGTAATAATTGGATATTTTAGGACATTTTAGGAGGAGACAATTGGAACATTTGGAAAATGTTGTGGGAAAATGTTGTTTTTTTTTTTTACAGAGGTTGTGGGTTCGAATCCATCACGGCTTTGTCGGGCGTCTATGCGAACACAATTGGCCCGCGTTCCGGGGGGTGCTATTGGTCATTGCATGTACTCCTACGGGCTGGGGGGGGGGCGGCACCTGTCAGCAGGGAGTGTTGGGCGGGAGGAGTAGGACAAAGGCTCAATGTCCTCCCGGTGGTGGGCTCCTCACATGGGAGGTGAGTCAGTACGATACAACAGCAGTGACAACACAGAAATGTGGCATAACGACTAAATTGGGGAGAAAAAAAGGGGTAAAAATTGTTGGCTACTCTAAAATAAATATTAACACATTGACTGCCAATCGCGTAGATCTACGCGAACCTATTTAAAGCCGCCACGTGCCAATCGCGTAGACCTACGCGAAGTGGTGTTTTGTTTTGTTTTTCGAAATAAAGTTCACATTGCACTTTTTTCACTTTCGATACGGCACATTTCATTGTAGCACCACCGGAAACGGAATTATCCGAGATCCGGTTTTGCCGATCCCATTGGCCTCCATTCTAAAGCGGACACTAAAACGCCATTTTCTCGTTTGTAGTTTTCTCGTCGCTGAATGCTGTTTAAAGGAGCTACACCATGAATTTAAAAGATATATTCGATATTTAATATCATATGGTGTATGTCCCTCAAACCTTTTTCAAAAGGTTTGAGCCTAAATCATCACTCAGATATACTCATCCCAAGTCAATTGTCTCTGGCTTATACAGCACTTTCAGCTGCAATACCAAAACGTCCTCTTGGGCAGGGGGGGGGCTACTGAGCAATTCTGTTAATACAACATTCTGTTAATAATAAAAAAATATATTAAAAAAAAAAAAAAAAAAAGGAAAAATTCTGCATAAAAAGAAGCATCTAAGAAAAATACAAAATCGAAAAAAAAACACTTTGAACATTTTTGAACAATTCCACCAAGTGTTTGAGGTGCCTGTTTCACCCACTTCCGGGGGGCGGAGCCAAAATCCGAGCCCGAAGTATTTGTTCGTAGACCCCCACTTAGGGGGGGTAGAAAAAGTTTCGGAGCGATTCGGGCACTTTTCATTTAACATTGGGTTTGCCATCAAAAATGTTTATGACCTCATAAACATTGCCATTCTGAGATCGCCTGTTAAGACACACCCATTCTGGAAATCCATGAAATGAGAAGGAATGACTGAATTAAAAAAAAAAACATTTTTTGGGGTACAAGAGACACTGGGGACCCCAAAAAATACAAAAAAACAAGAAAAAAGTGATTTTCATGGTGTAGACTCTTTAACATAAACTGTTGTAACTACAAGATGGCGACTGGGTTTTTGAAGGGGATTTCACTGGACGACGCAGTCGGATCGCCGCTGTGTTTACAAACAGTTTTATGCTAGATCTAAAGGGATTTAACGAGGTCTGTGGCGACGTGAATAAAACAAAAAAACAACAATAAAACGCTGGCTGAGTACATTATGAGATTAAACTCTGGCGTGGAATGTGTTAACACTTTACCTGCCAAACACGAGTATAACCGTTGATGAAAAATACACCCGTTTACTGCCATCAACGAGTATAACCGTTTTTTTTTGTCTTTTTTTTTTTCAATTTATCCACACAGAACCAGAGATATCACGATCCAAAGATTTCTAGCTCCATTCACTCCTTGGTTAACTTATTACTTTAAAATCCTGTATCTCGGCTCCTGTGTAAACATTTTTTAAACACTGGCACTGGGGGAAGTAAAATAAAAAAAACCCTCTGGCAGGGAATGTTAAGAGAGAAACAATATATATTTTAACCAATTTGAACCTGGCATCCATATTTTGGGCATATAGGCGAGAAGAAAGAACAAATTAATCAAAAAGTTTTTATAATGAATATATTATTTACCTGTCTGCCACCAAGTGTCCACTAGGGGGCAGCGTCCTTCCCCGACAACATGGTAGAACCATTCCCACGCCTCATGGTTGATGGGCTCCCCAACTGCACAAAGACAAACACCAGTCAATTACAAACAGGACAGCTCCGGCCTATCTGGTCCATGCATATCGGGAACGATGCAAGTCGTTCCTATTGCACTGCTATATTAAATGCCACACGAAGCACGGCCAATCAGTTAAGTCTCCGGGTCAGGTTAGCCAATCAGGGAAGCCGATGCAATGCATAAAATCTCCCGAACACACTGAGAATTTCTGATCCACAAGCTGAAAACGCGTTGCTTCGTGCCACGTTTCAAACTTGCAGATCTGCTACTTTTGATGCTTTAGTGTGATGCTGTAGTATGATCAAGTAGGGCATTAATATACAAAAAGTTAGAATATGGAGATAAGAGGTTTCTGTGTGTTTTTGTACCAGAGCCCAGGGTCTTCAGGGAGGAGCGGTCGTATTTCTTCACCCAGCTGTCATCATATTTGAGCAGCAGTCTCAGAGCAGTTGGAGCTCCATAGAACTGATTGATCCTCAGCCTCTCTACCGTCTCCCAATACCGACCTGGAGAGGAGAGGAGAGGAGAGGAGAGGAGAGGAGAGGAGAGGAGAGGAGAGGAGAGGAGAGGAGAGGAGAGGAGAGGAGAGGAGAGGAGAGGAGAGGAGAGGAGAGGGGAGGGGACGGGAGGGGAGGGGAGGGGAGAGGAGAGGAGAGGACTTTACTCTTAAACTCTAAAAGATTAATTTAGGCTATTTCTGCAACTGCTTTCTACCACCTGACATCCCTAATTTGGGCATGTAATTAAAGGTGAACATTTGTAACATTTTTCTTTTTATTGTTCAAAAACTAAAATGGACTATTTATAAACTCACAACTTATCACAGTGCAGCGCTTTGTGATGTACGAAATCTCTGCGTGCGTGCTAAAGAATCCCCCGCATATCTCAAGAACTGTCCGACCGATCAACTTCAATCGCCGATTTGTTGACATTGTCAGTATATTTTGTCATAATTGTTTTACGTTGTTATTTCGTTTTTGCCAGTGATAAAAGGTAGTCGGCGATCGTCATAGTTTTAGTAATAACAGCGGCCATTACACTATACCTCACCTTTAACACGAGGTGAAGGGCCTTTATGTGTGTTTTATGTGTGTTCACATAAAAGCAGGGCAGTTAAACCCTCAACCTCTCCACAGCTTACGGGTCATAGAGCCAGAGGCTGATGCAGGTTAATGAGCCACCACACCACTACTTTACACTCACATTGTGTTACAATGTAAATAATGACACACACCACTATAGCTTGTGATTCATTAACCTCTCAAGACAGATTCTGTCTGTCTGTCTGTCTGTCTGTCTGTCTGTCTGTCTGTCTGTCTGTCTGTCTGTCTGTCTGTCTGTCTGTCTGTCTGTCTGTCTGTCTGTCTGTCTGTCTGTCTGTCTGTCTGTCTGTCTGTCTGTCTGTCTTGTCTGTCTGCCTTGTCTGTCTGTCTGTCTGTCTGTCTGTCTGTCTGTCTGTCTGTCTGTCTGTCTGTCCGTCCGTCCGTCCGTCCGTCCGTCCGTCCGTCCGTCCGTCCGTCTGTCCGTCCAGCATGTTTAATTCAGGGATTCCCAAACTTCTTCAGCTTGACACCCATAAGAGAAATGTACGTTGTCTCCCCAGGAAGCAAACGTACAAAGATGCATTATGAATTAACCACTTTAGCCCCTATTACTGTAGCTACGTTTATTTCAAAAGCATTGAAAATAGCCAACAGCCTACTTTTAAAACCATTTTTTTTCATTCACTATTCACTAATGATAAAAAACAAAAAAAAAAGAATTGTAGTGAAAGTAAAAGTGGTTAAGTGTGTCTGTGGGTTAATTTTTTTTAATAAATATTGAGTGAATGAAAAGTAGGCTAATGGTTTTGGACATACAAGGTAAACTGTTACTTTTCAGGATTCAAATTCAAAAATAGCAAATGTAGCTGATCTACAAGCTCAAAACGCGTCACTTCGCACCACATTTTCGAGCTTGTAGATCTGCTACTTTTGATGCTTTTGTGTGATGCTGTAGTATGATGAAGTAGAGCGTTAAATTTACGAAAGAAAAAAGTTAGAATATGGAGATGCGTGCGTGCGTGCGTGCGTGCGTGCGTGCGTGCGTGCGTGCGTGTGTCTCCTGCCTGGGTTAGGGTAGACCGGTGTGCTCTCAAACAGCACGGTGGTGGCTCCGTTGCACAGTGGTCCATACACCACGTAAGTGTGACCCGTTATCCAGCCGATGTCCGCCATACAGCCAAACACGTCCCCCTCCTGGTAGTCAAACACACACTGACACAGACACAGACACAGACACACGCCCACACACACACGCACACGCACACGCACACGCACACGCACACGCACACGCACACACACACACACACACACACACACACACACACACACACACATCCATGCATTAACACCTGCTAGTCAAAAACACTGCAACAACAGAACATCACACCGCACATTAATACCTTATAGGACAAGTCCGGACTAAAATAACATATAGCCTTTTTATTCACCACTGTCATCCAGTTTCCCCAGCATCTCTTGGTTGTCCCACACAAGTCACCGTAGTCTGCTAAACAGACCAATGGCATATATATTATATACAGCTGTTAGGTGCTTTGCCAAGCCCCGGAAAAGACGCACAGTGATGCCAAAGGCCTCTATCCGTCTGTCCATGTGTGTGTGTGTTTGTCCGTCTGTGTACAGCTAATCTCCGGCACCGTTGGATCGATCGAATCGATCCAAATCTTTCAAAGATAGGACAATTTGACATCTTTCAAATTGTCCTATTATAGTGCCACCAGGAGGCAGATTTTTATAAAACTATATTACTATATTTTATATTACTACTTTGATTTTTAGATTTTGTCCAAACATCACGCAAATCGGTAAACATTATCTCAGTCATGATCAAAGTGGACCTGTCCGATTTTTCATATTCCATCCTGATTGGCTAAGATTGGCTTCTACTACCTGGCCTGGCGGAGACCTGTGCTCCGAGGAGCACATTTTTCTACTTTGATTTTGTTTGGAGATTTGTTTGGGGGGAGTTTCAGTTGGATTGTAATGTCATTAGTTAATCTTGGTGTTATATGGGTTTAGGTTGTAGTTATTTGTACCTATGTGTTTAAATGGTAGTCTTTGTCTATCCCCCTTTTTTTTTGTTAGTAGTAGTCTGACCACCCCCTCATGTGTCATTCTGGTTAGATCAGTTGTGCTGTTCAGTTCTGTTAGTTTTTTTAAACGGCACTATATAACTTTTTTCATGAATACATTTTAATTTAGTCCAATCTGTATGGTAGAGCATGGGTCTTCAACAAGGGGTCCGGAACCTCTCCAGGGGTCCTCAGAGTTACTACAGAGGGGTCTCCAAATCTTTGTGTGATATAGGAACTTTTCATTTTATTTACATTAACCACTTGAACACTTGAACACTAGCATCCCTATATTCTGAGCGGAACAGTAGCCGAAAATAGAAGATCTACAAGCTCACAACACGTCGCGCTGTGGTGTGTTGTGAGCTTGTAGATCGGCTATGTTCGGCAAAAAGAGCAGACCAAATACTAAGTATTGAGAGTGTTAAATGTCTGAGAATACACTGGTGATAGCGCTGTCAAACAAGTCTATGAAGCCATCTATGAAATGTATGGAAAAGTTTAATCTGCAAGACAATGTAGTGGGGCGGTCCCTGCTTCATCTCTCTCTCTCTCTCAGCTAAGGGGTCCTTGGCCTGAAAAACGTTGAAGACCCCTGTGCTAGAGTACGTTAATACAATATAACTTATACAATTGGGGTGGTTGTATTTTGTCTCCCTGCTCTTCTATTGAGACATTTAGATCGTGTCAAAGGTCATGTCTCACCTAGACACAGGATCTGACAAGAATTTTGACCTGATGGCCAAGATTCAATGTATCCCCTGAGCAAGCAGGCAGGCTCTATTAGCTCAATGGTAAAAAAAAATGTCAGCACTTGCGCAGGAAACGGGGTTCAAATCCGGGGGTAGAAGAGAAAAGTTACATAGTGCAGCTTAAAAAACTTTATTTTAAACCAACACCAAAGTCTCCCTCTTGTGTCTCTCTTGCCGTCCCTGACACCATCTATCCACTTGCTCTCTCTTAATCCCTATCTTTCTCTCTCCCCCCCCCCCCGCCCCTGCCCCGCCCCCCCCTTCTCTCTCTCTCAGGCAGGGGGTCAGTATTGTGTGTGGATAGAGTAGGCAGATAAAGAGGCTTTTGTCTGATAGTCTCTCCATAACAACCAGCGTTGCCAATGCCAAACTATGTGGCCCACAGTCTTGTCTAATAAACTCCTTCACAACTTAACCAATTCAACCTCAGCATCCATATTCCGGGGGGGAACATTCGCCAGAAATAGCAGATCTCTGGCTTAAGCCCTGCGTTGTAGGAGGGAAAGCAAAAGTACTAGATCAGTTTTTTTGCTATTTAGAAAGATTGTGACATTTTTTTAATTCTTTGAAAATGTGTGAACGTTTTCACCTAGAATCGCATGGCCAAAACACGGATGTCAAATTGAAAGTTGTTCATCATGACAGCTTTTGTGACAGCGGGGATTGGCCATGCACGCATGCACGAACGCACGAACGCACGCACGCACGCACGCACGCACGCACGCACGCACGCACGCACGCACGCACGCACGCACGCACGCACGCACGCACACACAGTTCCCAGGGTTGGTTACATAATCACTGTCATAGTTTTACCATGTATTGTCTGTGGCCCTAATCACTGTAAACAAACAAGTTCACTTCTGTTGTCTAAATATAATAGAAGCTCTTTAACCACTTACACCCCTAGCTAAACCGGATTTCTACTGCATGGCTCCACACCACCCCCGACACCGCCTACTTGTGCCACCATTTCCAATACAAGGAATTCGGTTGAGTGGTATCTAAGTGGTACGAAATGAGGGCCTAAAAAGTCACCACTCCTTTGTAGGTCCGAGCTAGGCTAAGCGGGGCCAAAACAGTGACGTATAACTCTGCAGCCACTGATTGGTCGGAGAATCCATTCCTCACAGCTGTGTCTGTCAACACAACAACTTGAGACAGTTTGCGAATCGGGGCTGCTATCGATTCCTGTTTTTATATTTGTATTTTTGTATCTGTGAGATGTGTTTAGTTGCTGATGTTAGAAATGTGGTTCGATTAGGCAGAATTAGTTTGCCAGCCCTGCAGTTCAGATTCCGCGAAGCACCAAGAACATTTAACCAACTAACACAAACGGCGCACAAACAACGTCCTTTTAATCTGAAAATATAATGATCTGTATACTGCCTGTTTGCATTTAATCTGAACATATAATGATCAGTGCTGCTGCCTGTTTGTGTTTAATCTGAAAATAAAATGATCAGTACTACTGCTTGTTTGTGTTTAATCTGAAAATATAATGATCAGTACTACTGCCTGACCTGTTTGTCCACTGAGCAGCACACTGAGGGTCCGTTGGTTGTGTTGAGAAACACTTCTTTCAATCAGGCTGTCTGGAAATAGTGGCCTGCTATTCATGAACAACATTTGATTTGGGACGGCACTCGCCACCAGTGAGTGTTATTACTTATAAAGTGTGTAAGCCATGTACGCTTTTGGCTGCCCACAGTTACCTTGGTCCTTGGCTGAAAATAAACCCCGCAAAATGATGGACTTTATGTGTACACTCTCAGAGTTGATCAATTTGATGAATATGTATTTCATCTGTATTTCTTATTATTTAGTATGGTCGAGTTGCCTGTGCATTCACAATCGGTGTCTGTGACTTGACTACTATTGTCAGGCTGGCCTCACAGTATATGTATCAACATTAAGGTAACAGGGTGGCCTTGTGTTGTTGGGCATATTGGAATACGTGGCAGTGACATGGTTGCTTGGGAGACAAGATTAAGGTTGTGGCATCTGTTCAGAGAAGGAACTGAATCGCTTCATCACAATCTGCGTATAAAATACTCGCTGTGAAAACTTCAGAAACTATCACTAACACTTGTTAAGATTCACTGCCACAATTATTGCTGGCCGCGTTTGCCCACTGCCAGAGATTTTTCATTGAAAAAAAAAAGTACTCAGGAGCCGAGATACAGAATTTTTAAGTTTTAAGTTAACAAGGAAGTGGATGGGAGTGTAGATCTTTAAACAATCATATCTCCTTGGTCTTTGGGTCAAATTTGAAAAAAAAACTATAATAAAATAATAAAATAAAATAAATAATAAAAATTACGTTTTTTACGTCAGTGGCAGGATTGGTAAACGGGACAAATTACGTTTTTTACGTCAGTGGCAGTGAATGAGTTAAGAGACTTTCCCTGGAATAAACAATTTTTATTCATTTTAATTAGAGGTTTTCTCTCTTCATTTGGCTTATCTTTTGCAATAAACAATTGAGCAGCAACCACTCACGGAGTAGCGTACTGTACCTGGTGTGTGACAGCGGCGTACAGCAGGTATCCAGCCTGAGTGTGAACGATGCCTTTAGGCCGACCCGTACTGCCTGACGTGTACAGCATGAAGAGCATGTCTTCACTGTCCATGGGCTCTGCAGGGCACACCGCAGACTCCTTAGACATGGCCTGGAGGAGAGAGGAGGAGAGGAGAGAGGGGATAAGAGGAGAGGAGAGGAGAGGAGAGGAGCTTGTAGATCGCCCATTTTCGGCAAAGACATTTTTGGTGTACAGAGTGTCTCAGTTACAGACTATCTCACCTCCTCCAATGAGACGTCCATGCTGCCCATGTGGGCGGGGCTGGAGGTGCGCTGGGCGGTGAAGACGTGCTGGACAGACGGGCAGCTCTGGACGGCTGCGTCCACCGTGGGTTTGAGCTCTATGGTCCTACCCCCCCGCACACCCTGGTTACACGTCACCACCGCCTTACACTGAGCTGCAGGGAACACACACACACAAACACACACACTCTTATCTCATATCAACCTTTTGTGTGGAAACCTCATATTATGAGGTTTCCACCCAACAGAGGCGAGATTTTTAAAGGTTGAGAATCAGTGATGTACACAAACTAAATAAAATAATATATGTGTGTGTGTGTGTGTGTGTGTGTGTGTGCGTGCGTGCGTGCGTGCGTGCGTGCGTGCGTGCGTGCGTGCGTGCGTGCGTGCGTGCGTGCGTGCGTGCGTGCGTGCGTGCGTGCGTGCGTGCGTGCGTGCGTGCGTGCGTGCGTGCGTGCGTGATGTCATGGCCACTCATTGCCGATCTACAAGCTCACAATGCGTCAAGCTGTGACGCATTGTGAACATGTAGATCTGCTATTTTTGCCTAGTTCCCCTATAGTATATGGATGCTGGGGTTCAGTTAATGCTATTTACCAAGTACCAAGTAATACCACTTCCACGGCTAGTATCCCAGTGCCGATACCAACAGAAATGGATGGCATTGGCAATTTCTACCATGACATTTTTTAAATGTGGACATCAAAATCTTATATTGAAAGCCTGCATTAGTACTGTAAATAAACTGCAAATTATCAGACTTCCCTCTTTGATTTCTGTTTACAGTTTTTCACAATTGTTAACACACGTTTCTCAAAACAATAACGGCTTTCTCAAAACTGCACACACAAAACTGAAAACCTCACACACAAAATGCTAAACCCCACACTGCCTTTGCAAGATGACTCTTTGCCATCAAATCTTTTAACTGTTCACAAAATGGAACTTGTGTTTTCATTTGGTACACACAGCCATATTTTCAAATGACACACACATACCATTCATTACAGTACACACAATAAGCATGTGCTGCACACTACCAAACATTTACAGCACACTGCAGGGCAAAATTGAAAACACAATCATAGAAATGGAACACATCATATGAATGACATTGACAATTTCTTTTGTAAAATGACTCAGTGTATGTAGGCCTACTTTTTTCATAGTCAAACATAAAACAAAACACAAATATGCAGCCAAAAATGTTTTATTTCTCTACATGATTTAGGCATCATGCCTCCGGTTCATGTCTGGCCAGAGGGCCTCATTCAAATAATAGGCAATGTTCTCCCTGTCCAAGCAGCGTTGGAAGAAACGCCTCGAGTGGCGCATGAAGCCCTGACAGGCCTCAACAGTGACTAGGGCTGCAATCGATTTTCACGATTTTTGTATAATGACATTTTTCGATTTTGATTTGAAAACATATTTTACTAATCGAGAGTCGTTTGTTTTGAAAAAATCGGAAAAGAATCGGAATTGTGACCCCAAGAATCGGAATCGAATCAAATCGTGAGATAGCAGAAGATTCACACCCTAACAGTGACGTCGCCACAAGCCTCCTCCATGGCCTGGAGCAGTGGGACCCGGCTCTGTGGGTTCCGTTCATACTGTATACCTTCCACCTCCAAGCTCAAAATAACTCCTCAATGGGATTCAGGAAAGGAGAATAAGGTGGAAGGTACAGAACGGAAAAATGTGGGTGGTCCTGGAACCACTCACGCACTGGAGCAGCCCGGTGGTGCAAATTGCTCACCAGACCTGAATGTTTAGAGATTTGACTATTTGTGTGTTGTAGATTGATGCTTTGAGATTTTATGTGAGAAGTGTGTGCAACAACTGAACATTGTATGTAGTGTTTGGACAACAAGGTGTGTTGTAGATTGATGCTTTGAGATTTTATGTGAGAAGTGTGTGCAACAACTGAACATTGTGTGTAGTGTTTGGACAACAAGGTGATAATGTAATGATAGTGATGAGTGTAAAGAAGGAAAGTCAGAGTCTAATGCAGATAAGGGAGTGTGAAGTAGTGCCAAATTGGGTCGAGCGATTAGTACATGAAGTTAAGGTTGTGAAAATTGTGCCGAATTTTCGCTTTTTGTGTGTTAACAATTGTGAAAAACTGTAATAACATGCAGCAAAAACAACATCCTTTTGACTTTTTTACACACATCAGATGTTGCCTCTTTTTACGTTGGAGTGAAATAACTCAAACAAACAATATTTCTCTTTCTCTCTGCCATACCATTCTCCGCCTCTGACCTCGCTGCGACTGACTGTGTGTGACGTACTGTCTGTGTATGTGTGTGTGTGTGTGTGAGAGAGAGAGAGAGAGAGAGAGAGAGAGAGAGAGAGAGAGAGAGAGAGAGAGAGAGAGAGAGAGATTTGATGTCAGATTCATAAGAAAGAAATATAAGAATTAAAAAAAAACTGGTGGTGAATCATGACCATAAACAATATGTCAAAACATATTTGAATATTTAATTATATTTATACTATATTTAATAAGTACCCTAGCTATGCCCTAGTGTTTTGTATTTGTTGATGACATGTATTATCGTGTTGTGATGAATTGAATACATAGGACCACACAATGGATTTTTTTGTGTTATCCTTTTAGCTTTATTATCTAACTGTACCACGTGCTGTTTACATTTATGACTAATAAAGTATTCAGTTAATCAATCCCAGCAGGTTTGTGTTTTGACAAGTTGGTGTGCAGCAGCAAACAGCTGCAGGAAGAGACTGGTAGCATGGTGTCATGCACCCGGACTCTCTCTTTCCCAGGTGTTTCTCCCAGGTGGGCGTGGTTTTGAGGTGAGGTTAAGGCAGTGGTTCCCAAACAGTGGGTCGGGACCCATTTGTGGTTCGCAAGTAAATATCCCTTTTTCTACCTCTTATTTAAAAAACAAAAGAAATATTTCAAAAGATTTTTTCCCACAATTATTCATTCAAAAAAAAAATCACAATTCTGTAAACAAATACAAACTAGTGAAAATAACAGATCTACAAGCTCACAATGTGTCGCATCACGACGCGTTGTGAGCTTGTAGATCTGCTATTTTCACTAGTTTGGGTCTCGGGAAGACATCAAATTTCTCTTTTGGGTCTCGAGTCTCGACCCAAAAAAGGTTTTAGAGGTTAGGGTTAGGTTTAGGCATACAACCACGCACACCTGGGCGAAACACCAAAGAAAGAGCGAGTCCCTTCATGCACCATTTAGCAGTGAAGTTGATCATCCATGTAAATGTCATGTTTAGTGTTAGAGGACAGACAGTAAACACAACAGTCCTGGAGATGCATCCCAGGTTCATCTATAGTGAAGCTGCAGGCCTTGTGATCTGGTTTGGTTTAATCATTTAAAAATACTCCATGAAACACTTAATCCACTATGTACTTTGCCGTACGACAAATTGTGAAAATAGCCTTACTATTTTTACGTTTTTTTTTGTGCTATTTTTGAAGACGTTGAAGATGTATTTCTATCATATTTATTTTAATGAGATATTTTCGAACATTTGAAACATTAACATTTATTTTCAAAAGATCTCTATATTTTTAAACAAGCACAAAATAGGACACCAGGTTGAATGTGATTTAAGTACAAACTACAGAGAAGTCTGACAAATTATTGACATCATAATCCTTCTAATGTCAAGGTATTTGTAGAATCGGCGTTGCGTCTCGGTTCCCCTAGACCGGGGCGTAACACTTAGACAATATATTGTGAAACTCAATAGCACTCCCTGGTGAAATAAAATAAAAACCTAAAACAATAATAATCGTTTTGCAATTCAGGTGAACTATCCCTTTAATCTTTCAGATGTAGTAAGGTAAGACAAAACTCTTTTGTAATAAAGACAGACAGCTACCACATATTAACTAAAACTAATAGCCTATTATTTGAGATTAGCTACCCCAACATGACATGTCAGGTGATCATAATGTGAAACCAATTCCTTTTAACAGAATGCATTGTAATTTACATCACTTCACAATAAACAGGCTAGCTTGTAGATCGTCTATTTCTGAGAATATGTATTTCATGAAAATACATTACAATGTACCAGAATAAAAGTATATTGCACGTCTGCATATCCAACAGCATATCACGTCCTGGACTGGTGAAATCTTGTAGTGTGTGATCCCCTGTCACCGAGCAATCATGCAGTCCGGAAACCGCAACTTAACCCATTAAAACCCGGGAAAGCATCTGTGTCATTTTCGATTTTTGCTATATAGTATATAGCAACATAAATTAGGACTTAGGATTTAGAAGGCATTTTGTTGCTATCGGGCAGAAACCTCTTATCTCCATATTCTAGCTTTTTGTGTTTTTTTTTGTAAATTAACGGCCTACTTGATCACACTACAGCATCACACAAAAGCAACAAAAGTAGCAGATCCACTCACGCTGCGTTGTGAGCTTGTACATCTGCTGCTTTTAATGCTTTTGAATGTGAATCCTGAAAAGTAACAGTTTTGGACATGAGGTTTCCACCCGACAGAGATGTTTACTGTATGTGTGTGTGTGTGTGTGTGTGTGTGTGTGTGTGTGTGTGTGTGTGTGTGTGTGTGTGTGTGTGTGTGAACTACACAGCGATCTGACAACTATCTGATGGTTCTGAAAGTCGTGTGTAGGAGCCTTATGTAATCACAGGCCACCTCTCCCTCTCAGTATGACCTTGAAAGTGTTTTCCTGGAACCTGCAGCATTGCTTCTGAACTGAAGGAATGTGGGCCTCGCAACAGTATGAGGGGAAACTCTGTCAGACTGAGCTGAGCCGTTCCAGGACAGCAGCAGTATGAGGGACACGCTGTCAGACACCCACGCTGAGCTGTGCTGTGCTGAGCCGTTCCTGGACAGCAGCACACAGTGGGATAAAGCAGAGGGAAAGGAATTCTAACCGTTGCCCTTAAGGGACGTTAAACAGACAGTGGAAAAAACTAAGACTAGGGATTAATAATAGCAACTCCATTTATATAAAACACTTCTTAAAACAAACGTACAAAGTATATCCGAACAAGAAACATAAGTCCCAGGCACTCACAAGTGGTACAGGAAGGAAAATACATATTTTAAAAGTCTTTAAGGTAGAGTGGAGACATCCTATCCTAGCCGCGGATGTCACAAACGTAAGATCCGGACTTGCGAGGCGCACCGTTCCTCCAATCTGCACCAAACACTGTTCAGGAGTCTGCCATGAGAATCGTCACGCCAGGGCCCCTGGCCCCCAGCGGCCATACATTTTTGAGGCGCACCGTTGCTCCAATACACACCAAACTTGGCACAGACACTGTTCAGTGGTCTGCCATGACAATACGGGACCCCCCGAGGGCCACAAGTTGTCAAGGCACGATGTTGCTGCGGTCCACACCAAACCAAACTTGGCACAAACACTGTTCAGGGGTCTGGCATGAGAATATGCACACCGCAAAGCCTAAACTATACACTACAGCAGTGTTACTGCAGTGTTTTACACTTCAAATGGCCATAACTCTACAGCAGTGCTCAGTGGTTAACACTTCAAATGGCCAAAACTCTACAGCAGTGCAACACAGGACTATATTTTGAGGCCACGTAGCATATAAAAATGAAAATATAGTGATTTAAAACAGTGGTTTCTCAAACTCTTTCATGTCACGGATCCCCGAATTGATACAGTATTTGGCCGCGGACCCCCATCTGAAAATGTTTTGTGCCAGGGACACACAGAAGAGAAGATTTGTGTTAAAAAATTCAAAATTATTATATTTTTGTTATTATGTGTCACGTATAACGCGCTGTGAGCTTGTACATCTATTTTTTAATAGCCAACGTTTAGAATAGGACCCCCATTGGGGGGCTATGGACAAGTTCAAAACACTGCCTACCAATGACATCATCAATGGGGATTCCAAGCTAAATAGAAACTACCTTTCTCCTCCTGGAAAGTTTGCATGTTGAAATAGAAGCCATTGTTCTTGCATTAACAATTATTTATAATTATTATATATTTTTTTATCTTGTTTGAAATTACCAGTGCCCTCAATACCCTCATACCTGACTAACTACTTCTCCAAAGTGAGTGACACCCACAGCCACAACACTAGAGGGAGCGACCATGATGCGGTACCACCCAAATATAGAACAAACATGGGAAAATTCTCATTCGACTGCTCTATCCGTCACCAAAATGTGGAATGTCCTAACACCGTCCATTAAATGATGTGTATCACTGGTTTCTTTCAAAATTGGCCTGAAAAACAACCTATCAGGAGGCCACAAGGGGAGGTAATTGCAACTCCCCATAGAAAGGAGGTGCCATTCACTGCTGCCGTTTTTCCTTTTTCTCCCTTGTACATACAGTGTAGACTCCGCCAGTCATCGCCGGTCAGTAAATTAGGCTTCATGGCGTGTGTAATTGATAGAAAATAAGTAATTTGTTGGGTGAACTACTCCTTTAATCTTACTGCACCATGTGCTGTTTACATTTAAATTAGTCAATCAATCAGTCAAGAACCACCGATGATGTCATTGGAGGAAACAGATGATGTCATCGGTGGTGGGCAGGAATAATCGCTAACCATGATGTCGTTGTACATTTTAAATGGTCAAATAAAAAAAATACAATTAAAACAAAAACGCTAATAGAACAATAAAATAAACTGACCGTCCCGTATTCTGCCTGCCAACGCCTCTGAGCTGAACCCCGCGAAGACCACGGTGTGCACGGCTCCGATGCGTGTGCATGCCAACATGGCCGCCACTGCCAGCGGAGAGACGGGCATGTAGATGGCCACCCTGTCCCCTTTCAGGACCCCGTGGCTCTTCAGGACGTTGGCCAGGCGACATGTTGTCTCCAGCAGCTCTCTGATGGGGGGGGGGGGGGGGGGACAGGAAGGTCAGGAGGTCACACAATATTTGACATCAGTGTCCAGAGATGAGGATCATTTCTTTCAGATTTAACCCATTAAGACCTGAGGCTGATTCTACAAATGCCTTTCTAAATCAGTAGTTCTCAAACATTTTTCATGTCAAGGACCCCCCAAAATGATACGTATTATTTGGCCATTTGAGAACCAATGATCTAATTTATACAAATTGGTGTTTTATATTATTTTCTAAATTGTCTTCTTTCTGTAGTTTTCTTCAGTAAATAATTGTCAAATTCAAAGCAACCCCATTTGCATTGCTAATGGCATAACTGTGGTCATAATAACAAAGAGAGGGCACACAGCACTGACTGAACTCCAGCCTTAAACAAACACTTTCACTTTTAGGCTTGGCTGGGGTTCATGGTCGCCGTGACAACCAATTACTTCCTGTTTACTGTGTACAGTACAGTACAGTAGAGTACAGTACAGGAAGCAGCTCTGTGTCTGAATCAGATGTTTCTCAAAGCATGTTCAGATACAGCACAGCAGTAGTTCTCAAACTTTTTCATTTCAAGGACACCCAAATTGATTTGTATTTGGCCGCAGACCCCCCCCCCATCTGAATTTTTTTTGTGCCATGGACCCCCAGACGAGAAGATATGTAAAAAAAAAATGAATTAAAAAATGCAAATGTACAGTATAAGCTTGCAGCGCGATGCAAAGTTATACGCTGTGAGCTTGTAGATCTGCTACTTTTGAATAGCCAACATATAAATGGATAAAGTGGCTAAAATTATTGTGATGTTATGTTAACTACTTTTGCTGGGGACCCCCTGGAACCCCCCAAGGACCCCTGGGGGTCCCCGGACCACAATTTGAGAACCAATACAGTGCAGCACAGTACAGTACAGTATAAGGCTTTGTTGTTACACACAATCCAAGGGGCTGGGGCAAGCCCCCAGAACCGCAGAGGATTATTGAAGCCATAGAAGCCTGGTGGCCAAATCTGGTATTGCAAGACTTCCACATTTAGAATTCTACTGCGCGTGGTTCTATCGTCTGAAACGCTAGTGCGCTCTGCTCTATTTGCTCCAATGTTGGAGCCAATCCAAGAAGAAGAGCATCTTTCATTGAAATGAATAGGTGGGGGCGGGGCCGTCTGTTCTCTAGATACATTATAACTCTATCGGCTGGGGGGGGCGGCGACTGTCAGCGGTGAATGTTGAATGGGAGGAGTAGGACGGAGGCTCTAGGTCCTCCCGGCGGGGGCTCCTCACTGGTTGGTGAGCCAGTAGAGTACCACAGCAGTGGCAAGCAGTGGAAGGAATTAATTGCTCCCGAATTAATTGCTCCCGAATTAATTGCTCCCGATGAGCAGGTTGGTGCCTTGCATGGTTTCCTCCGCCATCGGTGTATGAATGTGTGTGTGAATGGGTGAATGGCACAATCAATGTAAAGCGCTTTGGATAAAAGCGCTATATAAATGCACCATTTACCATTTTACCATAACGACTAAATTGGGAGGGGGAAAAAAGGGTACAAACAAGACCTTGACATCATGGCCCCAATGTGAACACACACCAACGTACAGTTTGAGTGTATACAGTGTATCTGCACATTTCTAAAGTTACAATTTAAGGACCGTTTTAATACCGCTAAAATAAAGAATTAAATAGGCCTACAAAATAAGACCATTAAGGTCCTTGCACACTGGTGCGTCTTTTCGTTGCGTTTTATTTTTTTTCATTGTTTTTTCAATTTTTTTCATTGTTGTAAAAAAAACGCAACGAAAAGACGCACCAGTGTGCAAGGACCTTTACTGCGTTAAAAGTAATCAACATAAAACATAAAAAATAGTCCAAAATTGGCCAAATTGTCAAATATTATATACCGTATTTTCCGCACTATAAGGCGCACCGTCAGTGCGCCTTATAGTGCGGATGCGCCTTATAATCCGATGCGCCTTATATATGTATCAATATTGGTTCCCTTGGTTTCCGCACTATAAGCCGCACCGTCAGTGCGCCTTATAGTGCGGATGCGCCTTATAACGCGGTGCGCCCTATATATGAAAATAATACATTTATTGAAGGTGCGCCTTATACTAAGATGCGCCTTATAGTGCGGAAAATACGGTACATGTAAGAAAATTGTGAAAATAGCCGATCTACATGCTCACGCGTTGTGAGCATGTAGATCAGCTATTTTCACAATTTGTATCTGTGGAACCGAGTCAAACAAAATGTTATGCCTCAACTCCTATTATTCCAGGTGCTTGTCAGTCAGGGTGGGGGGTCACCAGTTCAAATATGATTATTTTCGGGGGTCGCGGCCTGAAAAGTTTGAGAACCACTACTTTAACCCATTACAGTAAGACCGGAAAAGCATCTGTGTCATTTTAGCTAAAAAGCATTCTTTTATACTTTGGCTATTCAAAAATAGCAGATATACAAGCTCATTGCGTGTCACTTTGTGCCGCACTATGAGCTTGTAGATCTGCTATCTTTGAAAAATCATGAACATTTTTGCATATCTTTGAAAATAACTATTTTTAAAGCAAATATTTTAACTCAAATCTTTGCTTCTGGTTGTCCCTGGAACAAAATATGTTGAGATGCGAGTCCGCGGCCAATTATATATAATTTTGAGGGTCCTTGACATGAAAAAGTTTGAGCACCAATGATATAGCAACACAAGTTTTTCAGACATTTGTAGGCCTCGGGTCTTAATGGGTTAAATGAATAAATAAAAAGTTGAAGACAAGTCTCACCTGTATGTGACCCTGACCTCCGTGCCGGGCTCGTCTCTCTCCCAGATGAGAGCTACTCTGTCTGGATGCTTCTCCACGTGCACGTCCAGACAGTTCACTGTCTCACACACACACACACACACACACACACACACACACACACACACACACACACACACACACACACACACACACACACACACACACACACACACACACACACCAGTGTTAATTTTGTCGACTAAAACTATGACGAAATATATTGATCGAAAACTAAATAAAAACTGAGCTATGATTACTAAAACTAAGACTAAATATACAGACAATTTCAACAAATAAAAACTAGACTAAAATGTTAGGGAGGGACTATTGGAGGAGAGATCCAGTAGAACTAAAAGACAAGACATTTTATGTTTGGTTGTGCTCGGGTGTTGCGCTCTGAAAATAGCAGATCTACAAGCTCATCTTTAAATAGATTAAACTGGTTACACTTAAAAGGTGAAAATCATATACTTAAAGGTAGGGTAAGTTATTGTATTTGGTTCAAATAAGTGTTAAATAGCTCTATATTCTGATAGTACTCATTGCTTTAGAGTGTTTGTTCAGTAACAGCAGTCTCCATGTCTCTCCTGCTCCCCTGAAAAATCTTTTTCAGGTCAGGATACCAATTTTATCCAATCAGGGTAGAGAACTCAGGCAGGATACAGATCAAACAAGTGAAATTGGAAGTGATGACACAAAGAAATGCAATTGGAACTGGAACACTAGCTGATAAATGGGTACTCTCTCCTGATTGGCTGACATTTTGTCACCTACCAGAAAATTTATTTCTGTTTATTGAAGAGCTGGAGAGACATGGAGAGCTGTTACTGAACAAACACTCTATAGATTTTTTTTTTGTGAATACATTTTTATTTTGTCCAACCTGTATGGTAGAATATGTTAATACAACGTAACTTATATTGGAGTGGTCTCCCTGCTCTTGTATTGAGACATTTAGATCCTGTGTCTAGTTTGACATGACCTTTGACATGATCCTGTTTCTGGTTTGAGTCAAAAAAAACCTGAAGGTCAAAATGCAGTTTCTCCCCCCGAGCAAGCAGGCAGGCTCAGTGGATGAAAATGTAATAAAATAAGATAAATAAACAGAGACTTTGACACATTTTGAAAACATTTGGATTTTCTTTTTTTTTAATGGAACATGCTGCATAAGTAGGCAGTATAGGCACTTTACATTTGTTAGCGTAGGCTGCAGTATATTTTGATGCCAAATTAAACTTAAACTTTTAGCATTTAAAGTAACATTTTGAATAGCATACAGGACTTTTAGCCAACTTGTAACAGAGTATTTCTACATGGAGGTATTGCTACTTTAGTAAGTAAAAATTATAATAATCTGAGTAGCCTACATTTTCCACCACTGTCAGCCAGTGGTGTAAAGTAACTAAGCACTGTACTTAAGTGCACTTTTTACTATCCCTGGAGTATTTCCCATTTCCAGTACTTTTACTTCTACTCCACTACATCTCAGAAGCAAATATTGTACTTTTTACTCCACTAGAATTATTTGAAAACTTTAGTTACTAGTTACTTTGTAGATTTTGACTATGATTACAAACATCCATTAACCACTTCAGCACTATTTTAACTTTTAAACTGAAAATAGCAGATCTATACAGGCGTTGTGAGCTATTTTTCAATTATGAAATACATTATACATTTCAGACATAATATGCATTACTTGTGAAATGGGACATTCTGCATACTGAGTACTTTACTTTTGGTGCTATAGCTTTAAGTATATTTTGATGCCACAATACTTTTGTTTTACTGAAGTACATTTTGACTACCAGACTTTTACTTGTCACAGAGTGTTTAGAACTACATTGCAGTATTGATATACTTTTACTTAAGTAAAAACATTTGAGTACTTTTTCCACCGCTGCATATGATGTCTTACCAGAAACATTAAGTTGACCTCCTAGGAACCAGTTGACCTTGGCGCTGCCAAGGTCACAGTCCGTGACCCTGTGGAAGGGTCGCGTCCACCTGAGTCTCTGTCTGGCCACGGACCCCCAGAACGTGTCGGGGTCCGTCAGGGACAGCTCCACCAGCTCCGTGTGCGACCTCCTCCCGGCCAGGAGAGGATCCGACGGAGACCCCGGTCCCAGGCTGACCCCTGATCCCGATCCGGTGCCGGTGGTGGTGGAGACGGTTCGGCCGCCGTTTCGAGACCCGTCGCGTCTTGCTGCAGCCGCGACGTGTCTCGAACCGGCAACCGAATTAATAATGACGCTCCTTCTGGCGACGATCAGTCTCCTGCAGGAGTGGAATGCTGCCATGTTCGGTACCTTCCTCCTCCTCTAGACTTTATTTAAGATCCCAGTCTCTCCTCCTCCTCCTCCTCCTCCTCCTCCTCCTCTAGACTTTATCTTAAGAAGATCCCAGACTAGTCTCTCCTCCTCTAGACTTTATTAAAGATCCCAGTCTCTCCTCCTCCTCCTCTGCATAAGTTCTCCCAGGTAGGCTGTAGACCACGGGTAGCCGTAGGAAACCAACCCAATGGTGCCAAGCCAATGTTGGCACGGGTGTTGGACCGGGCGCATCCGGTGAATGCTGGTATAATACTCAATGTAAACAGGAAGCAAACGAGGGGGAAACAATATCGTTCGTCCACAGACGGGATTAAAAGACATTATGTATTGTAAGATACGGACTAAAGCATTGCACAAAGACTCCGAAGCGTAAGCTAACATTTGGGGAAACCGGGTTAGCACCTTATATATATTTATTTTACATTTATGGATGAGTACGGGCTTTACTGGTGAAAGTGCAGGACGCACTGGGGGGTGGTAGCCAAGACTATCATAGATACGAAAGTAATAGTCAGACTCGATAAAATGCATAATAGTCTTTCTTGATCCAAGGCTAGCACAGCAGGGGAGGGTGATGATCACTGGCACAGTGTGAGAGAGAATATTTTTCTTTTAAAATTAAAATTGAATTGAATAGACCAATTATGTGTTTACCAACATTGAGACTGGATTGCCATTTAATGGTATTTCTATCACTTGGACCGCAATTTATATTGTACAATGGATGTCAATTTAACTCTGAGAGTGTACAAATGGAACCAAATGGACCCGTTAGGGTCCATTTGGTTCCATTTGTAGCCTACACTCTCAGAGTTACAGACCCATAAGGGTCCATTTGGTGCCTAATCTATCATTTAGCTGGGGACCCTCTGGAACTCCCTCAAGGACCCCTGGGGGTCCCCGGACCCCACTTTGAGAACCAATGGTCTGAGGTGCATCCTATTAAGACCTGACAGAATTGGTGTCATGATTATATGGTGTTATGAACATATATTTTAAAGAAGGAGAAGAAGAAACAATAACAGTTGTTATGCAAAATATGTATGTATAATTAAACTTTAAGTGTTAATTTGGCACACTGACTATGAAGGAATTCTAAAAACTTGAAAGTAAAAGTCCGGAATTCTAAATTGACTTGAGTAAAAGTACAAAAGTATTGGCATGAAAATGTACTTAAAGTACCAAAAGTAAAAGTAGGCTACTCGATATACAGTGGGCCGTTTCAAGCTTTCGAATGTATACAAATATTTTAAAAATAGCAGATAAGCTGACAATGCGTCACATCTCGACGCATTATGAGCATGTATTGGCTATTTTCAAATGGCAAAAATGTATAGGACAAGTGGTTAATGTATGTTTTGTAATAATAATCAAAACTCTTCAAAGTATACTAAACTAAACTTTTCAAATAATTGTGGAGTATAAGTAAAATGTTTGCCTCTGAGATGTGGTGTAGAAGTAAAAGTACTGAAAACTGGAAATACTCCAGTAAAGTAAAAAATACCTCAAAATTGTACTTAAGTACACTACAGCACTTGAGTAAATGTAGGCTACTTATACTTTAGTTTCAACCACTGAACTTCGGCGTAAATTGTATTACCTGGGTACTGCTGCCACCTAGCGGCGCAGAACGGAAATGTGAAAGTAATCTGCGGATTAAAAACCAATATTTCTCAACAGGATTATTTTGGATTTTAAAAACAACACTTATTATTGTGCAGATTGACTTGTTTTTCAAAGCAGATGTTGTAAAGTAGACTATGGATTGGTTGTTTAGGTTGTTACAGTTGTTGTTGTGTTGATTATCACACACACACACACACACACACACACACACACACACACACACACACACACACACACACACACACACACACACACACACACACACACACACACACACACACACACACACACACACACACACACACACATTTGAAAACCATTTGAGATTATATGGACCAGTGGTGTAAAGTAACTAAGTGCATTTACTCAAGTAGTGTAGGCCTACTTAAAGGCATATTTCACTTTCAAAAAAACTTTTGGTCATTTTATCATCTACTCAGGCCTTTGTGAGCCCCCCAGACAGTTTTTAAGTTGCTTGATTCAGTATTTAGATATTTGATATTCATTTTATAAGACACGCCCCCTTCCTATACAAACCCATTGTAACTTCAAACTTCATTTTTAACATGTTAGATTCATCAAAAACACCCGTTCTTGGTTCTGGTGACTCATCCTGCCCTCCTAATGCGTGAGGGGGCCGTGGTTTTTCAATTACTTTTTTCATTTATTTTTAATATTTTCTTTGGAAAAATAAATAAATAAAATACAATCAAAAATTTAAATAAAATAAATGAAAAAAGTAATCGGAAAAACACGGCCCCCTCGCGTATTAGGAGGGCAGGGTGAGTCACCAGAAACAAGGACGGTGTTTTTAATTAATCTAACATGGTTAAAATAGAGGTTGAAGTTACAATGGGTTTGTATAGGAAGGGGGCGTGTCTGATAAAATGAATATCAAATATCTAAATAATTAATCGAGCAACTTAAAAACTGTCTGGGGTGTTCACAAAGGCCTGAGTAGATGATAAAATGACCAAAAGTGAAATATCCCTTTAAGTACAATTTTGAGGTATCTTTTACTTTCTTCAGTATTTACAATTTTCAATACATTTTTTTCAGAAAACATACATTAACCACTTCAGTTCTATATTTTGGCCATTTTAAAATAGCTGATCTACAAGCTCACAATGCGTCACATGGTGACTCGCCATGTGAGGCATTGTGAGCTTGTAGATCAGCTATTTTCAAAAGATGTTTATATCATTTGAAAACTTGTGAAATGGGACATTCTGCATAATGAGTAGGTACTTTCAAAATTTGGTACTCTAAGTACATTTTGATACCAATACTTTTGATAGGCTACTTTTTCTCAAGTAAACTTTGAATTCCGGACTTATCCTTGTAACAGTGTTTCTACATTGCAGTATTGATACTTTTACACAAGCCATCTGAGAACATATGGACTCATTAATTGGACTGCTAGCCTATATGTTTGCCATGGTGATGTCTTTCTGAACTGGTCAGACATACATAATGTGGCCTATAGGCTAATTTGAACAGCATAGACTTAAACCCTATATTATGCTTTAAATATTCTGAAGAGTTTTGAAAATAGAAATGTTTTGCAAAACTATATGCATTTTTTATTTATTAACTTTTTAGAAAAAATGTGGCCTATAATGAAATGAGGGCCACCTGGTTGAGAGTGGTTAAAAGTAGCCTACATTTGAATTCTTTCAGAGATGTGAATTGTGTGTATATATATTTTACAGTATTGATAAAGAATAGTGTGGTGGGTGTGTGGCTCATAATGCATAATCAAACTAGGATCCTTGATTGATTGATTGATTGATGTACTTTATTTCGTAAGACATGAGAACAACAGTACATGGAAGTACAAATTCACAATACAAGGTCTACTAAACTGGAAGGCTCATAAAGCACTAAGCTTGTTTAAAATGAGTTCCCCACGCACACAAATCATGATGACATATAAGAGACAGACAGATATACACACACTACTATACAGAACGTCATAAAATCAGCTTACAGGTTACTGGTATGAAGAGTGAAAAATATGTGAAATTAATAGGGCTGACAAACAGTGCTCTGCTGAATGGCTGTTTGTTTTTTTTCTGACACACTAAGTAGATTTAAACCATTGACGGACAAAACACATCATTAGGTTGATGATGTTCAGCCAGGGCCTTTAATACACGGTTATATACCATTCACCACACTAACAAACAACTTAAATCCACACTGATCCATAATACCTCCACGCATAATATCATTGCTGTCGGGCAGAAACCTCTTATCTCCATGCTCTTACTTTTTATGTGTTTTTTTCGTATAAATGAATGCCCTACTTGATCATACTACAGTGTCACACAAAAGTAACAGATCTACAAGCTCGAAATGCGGAATTGAATTTGAATCCTGAAAAGTATCAGTTTTGGACATATGAGGTTTCCACGGGACAGAGAGGATATAATGGTTTGTTGTTTGATGAGCTAGAGGTGATTAATATGATGTGTTGTTCAACCCAGTTTATCTGTTAACCATAAATGCGTTTGTTTGTTTTAGGAGTGTATAGGCAGTGATGCATCCTATTATTATTATTGAAGATTATTGGTTATAATGCCTTCTGCTGCCTAACAAACAATTCCAACTTAGATCCAGATTAATAGGCCTCCCTTAATACCCCCAGGAGGCCAGGGATAGTGTGTGGTTGAGAAGGTGAACTATTGAATGAATGGACTGATGAATATAGGCCATTATACTATATTACCCCAAGAAAGTAATCCAACTTAATTCCAGATTATTTAGACCCCCCCAATGTACAGCACTTCACCCCAGAGTATAATAATATAATGTAATATAATGTAATATAATATAATATAATATAATATAATATAATATAATATAATATAATATAATATAATATAATATAATATAATATAGTATAATCATATCACATAATATCATTAGGGAGACAAGTTGGGATGGTTGGACTATACTATATATTAATATATTATTGTGATACAGGTCAAGTACAGGTCATAATGCTATTATGTTTCCATTATTATGTTATCAATTTACAAAACCAGCTTAAATAGAGCATTATCTGTACCCACTGATATTTCTGTGTACTTTTGTTTCTCACGTCTTCTCAATGATGACATTAGCATAACTATGAATGGGCCATGAAGGTCGCATAAATGAACTGAGGGGTCAAGTGTCATAGATCTCTGTTGTTTCATTGTTCACGTGTTAATCTTTTTGTCCAGACCCTGATGGAAACAATCACAATCATGTTAATCTTTATGTCCATATGATGCAAACAATTATCACATGGGCCTCAATGACACTGCTGACTGGTTCACTGAGCATCCGTCCCTGACCAGAAATGAAAACAAACTGGCCTTATTCATAAACCATTATACCATCAATAAGCAGGCATTATGTCCTAATTTCAGACACAATCCATTATAGAATCAGAGAATTACTGTCTCTGGCTCAGCTGTCCAACTGTCTGCAATGTTTCCCATACATTGATTTGTTTGTGGTTTCCCACCATAATATCATGTGACCTGTTGGTTTTTATTTTTACTTTTTCTAATGTGTACAATTGTATATATCATTGTAGAGCTTTGATTCTCTCAACCCCCTCATTTGTACAATTTGTACAATATGATAAATCGAAATGTTTATAACACACCATTACAATGGATATGACTTGTATTTCATGCTTACTGAATTCATGTGTCATAGCAGCACATCGATGTGCTGCTACGACACCTGAATTTCCCTCATGGGATCAATGAAGGGCTTTATCTATCTATCGCATCCAATAATAATATATCTATCTATTCCATCCAATAATAATATATCTATTTATTCCATCCAATGCAGGTGGTTCTCTGAGTTTACGGTTACCGGTTATCGGTGTTGGCAGTGATTCTCAACCTGTGGGTCAACCCAGGGGGGTCCCCAGATGATTAGCTTAATGTGCAACATTGTTTTCTCACTTCAACAGTAAACAAACCAACATGAACATACGGTATAATTGTATACGGGGTATCTGAACATTTCTAAAGTGACCATTTGAGGACTTTTAAGACTTTTAAAAAATACCTATAAAACAAATAATTTAATAAAAAAATAAGACCATTACTGCGTCAAAAGTAATCAACATAGCCATAGCTGAGTGGTTAGTGAGCCCGCCTAGGGAACCAGCTGGACCTGGTTGCCCCAGGTTCGATTCCAGGCTATCCCAGCATATGTGCCGATGATATGAGCAAGACTCTTAACCCCAATTGCTCACAGGTTCTCATTGGAAACAAGACCGCAAGGACTTTCATGAACGACCTGTTAAAAGGAATTATCCTTATCCTAATCATTGGCCAAATTGTCAAATATTACCAAAGAAATTTTGTGAAAATAATAGTGAAATAGCCAATCTACAAGCTCAAGCGTTGTGAGCATGTAGATCGGCTAGTTTCACAATTTGCATCTGTGGAACCGAGTCAAACAAGATGTAATGCTTCAACTCCTACAATTCCAAGTGCTTGTCAGGGTGGGGGGTCCCCAGTTCAAATATGATTATTTTGGGGGGTCGGCGGGTCGCAGGCTGAAAAGGTTGAGAATCACTGTTTTGGGGCAGCACAACAGGACAGTGGTAGGCCCACCCACCTGTTTAGTCTGTGTTTTAGGTTAGAACAACAGGACAGTGGTAGGCCCACCCACCTGTTTAGTCTCTGCCACCAAAAAACAGTTTCCAGAGGAAGGAGGAACCTACAAACAATTCCTATGCCCTGACATCTTGTTTAGATGCTAAAGTATGGAATACTTACG
Organism: Gymnoscopelus braueri; assembly: GCF_963280865.1. Classification (NCBI taxonomy): domain Eukaryota; kingdom Metazoa; phylum Chordata; class Actinopteri; order Myctophiformes; family Myctophidae; genus Gymnoscopelus; species Gymnoscopelus braueri. The sequence goes on along the minus strand of NC_137619.1, from coordinate 9,949,464 downwards.
ACACATCCTGGTAATTTATTGGCCTAATACCTTCACAAATGAAGAGCTCTGGCAAACCACACAACAAGAACAAATTGAAACCAAAATGAAACGCAGGAAATGGGGCTGGATTGGGCACACCCTGAGGAAACCATCCGCCAACATAACCAGGCAGGCCTTAACCTGGAAGCCTCAGGGGAAAAGAAAACCAGGAAGACCCAGAAACAGCTGGAAAAGGTCTGTCGAGGCGGAACTCAGGGAAAAAGGAACATCTTGAAAGGAAGCAGAGAAGATCGCCCAACACCGAACGAGCTGGAGGAAATTTATAAATTTCCCCATGCTCCCAAAAGAGCAAAAGGGTTTAAGTCAAGTAAGTCACTACAAAAGGATACAACATAGCACATATGCCATCTGTGTAATCATTACAGCAGAATATGGCCATACAGATTGATAAGGCAATTGGATTTGCTCTCAGTATAGCATAACAAAGAGTCATAATTAAACATGCTTACGATGTAACAGTAAACAGTAAACAGTAAAGACATAATGGAAAAACCAAAGATTTTATGCCGATTTATTTTCAAGAAAGTGTCAAAAATAATGTTCAAAATAGTGTTTAAAAAAATAAACTTACTCGCAAGCAAACAGTCTAGAGCTAAACAGACTCTAACAGACTGGGTTTAGGGCAGAGCTCCCCAGCAGCTTTGTGCCCATGTGTAAGGATATGGTAAGTATTTGTATTCATTTAGCAATAACAATGATGAACTTTGAACTGTTGTGAGATTAATAAAGGTGTATGTTTCAACCAACTATTGTACCTGTGTTGTTAAAAAAATTAATTGACATGAAATTAAATGGATGTTACCCACACAGCTAGCATTGTACTGTAGTACACATTACACAGGTGTTTGGTGCTGACCATGAGGCTGTGACAAAACATTATGGAGATCTCTAACAAAGGGTAATGGAGCTCTGTTGCATTACTAAAATAAGGGAACAGTGAATATGCTGCAGCTTGAAATAATGGTAAATGAGTAGTATGATAAGATGTATATGATAAACACAACAAAAACGTTACCTCAATCCTACATTGAATCCCTTTCTCCTGCTCACAGATCAGGTCGTCATTAACGGATAATATATCAACAAGTTTGTGTCAAGGGCTATAAGCTGGCTTTGAGACAAACCTATCAATGTAACTGAGAAAGAAATGATGATCACAAGAAAACCAAGGTCAATTAAGACTGATCAATCAGTATCATGGCATGAATATATCAGTTGTGTCATACCAAATATACAGTATATTAAGCAGGTCAGATATAAAAACATTTTCAACAGATACATTTATACAGATGAAAGAAAATTATTCTGATGATTATCTCAAATAATTGCAATTAGGCGATTATGTAATCATTGATTATGTAATACGGTTGATTACATAATATTATTACGTAACTATACATATAACTAGAAGTTCTAACTACGCGGCCCTCACACCTACGTGTGTGTGTGTGTGTGTGTGTGTGCACGCGTGTGTGTGAGCGTGTGTGTGCGTGCGTGCGTGCGTATTTTTTGTCACATTGGTGTGCCACCACTACAATCCCCAAAGTAGCTTAAGATGTGGTTTTGTTAGAGGTGAGACTTTACAGAGAAGCCTTTCCCCCAAGATCTCCAACTGTCAATGTTAGGTCTTCTCTCTATGAGTTCTCTCATGACGTTTGAGATTACTGCTCCAGTTGAACCGTTTCCCACACTGGTCACAGTGGAAGGGCTTTTCTCCTGTATGAATTCTCTCGTGAAGTTTGAGGACACTGTTCTCGCTGAACCGTGTCCCACACTGGTCACAGTGGTAGGGCTTCTCTCCTGTATGAGTTTTCTTGTGACGTTTGAGAGCACTGCTATGGCTGAACCGTTTCCCACACTGGTCACAGTGGAAGGGCTTTTCTCCTGTATGAATTCTCTTGTGAAGTTTGAGGACACTGTTCTCGCTGAACCGTGTCCCACACTGGTCACAGTGGTAGGGCTTCTCTCCTGTATGAGTTTTCTTGTGACGTTTGAGAGCACTGCTATGGCTGAACCGTTTCCTACACTGGTCACAGTGGAAGGGCTTTTCTCCTGTATGAATTCTCTCGTGACGTTTGAGGACACTGTTCTCGCTGAACCGTTTCCCACACTGGTCACAGTGGTAGGGCTTCTCTCCTGTATGAGTTCTCTCATGACGTTTGAGAGCACTGCTATGGCTGAACCATTTCCCACACTGGTCACAGTAGAAGGGCTTCTCTCCTGTATGAATTCTCTTGTGAAGTTTGAGGACACTGTTCTCGCTGAACCGTGTCCCACACTGGTCACAGTGGTAGGGCTTCTCTCCTGTATGAGTTTTCTTGTGACGTTTGAGAGCACTGCTATGGCTGAACCGTTTCCTACACTGGTCACAGTGGAAGGGCTTTTCTCCTGTATGAATTCTCTCGTGACGTTTGAGGACACTGTTCTCGCTGAACCGTTTCCCACACTGGTCACAGTGGTAGGGCTTCTCTCCTGTATGAGTTCTCTCATGACGTTTGAGAGCACTGCTATGGCTGAACCATTTACCACACTGGTCACAGTAGAAGGGCTTCTCTCCTGTATGAATTCTCTCATGATGTTTGAGATCACCGCTGTGCCTGAACCTTGTCCCACACTGGTCACAGTGGTAGGGCTTCTCACCTGTATGAATTCTCTGGTGATGTTTGAGATTAAGACTCCGAGTGAACCATTTCCCACACTGGTCACAGTGGTAGGGCTTTTCTCCTGTATGAATTCTCTGGTGCTGTTTGAGAGCACTGCTATGGCTGAACCATTTCCCACACTGGTCACAGTGGTAGGGCTTTTCTCCTGTATGAATTCTCTGGTGACTTATGAGACCATTGCTATCCCTGAACCTTGTCCCACACTGGTCACAGTGATAGGGCTTCTCTCCTGTATGAATTCTCTGGTGACGTTTGAGATGACCACTCGTGCTGAACCGTTTCCTACACTGGTCACAGTGGTAGGGCTTCTCACCTGTATGAATTCTCTGGTGATGTTTGAGATTAAGACTCCGAGTGAACCATTTCCCACACTGCTCACAGTGGTAGTAGGGCTTTTCTCCTTTATGAATTTTCTGGTGAAGTTTGAGACTACTACTCTGTCTGAACCATGTCCCACACTCTTCACAGTTGTAGGGCTTTTCTCCTTTATGAATGATCTGGTGCTGTTTGAGACCACTGCTCCAGCTGAACCGTTTCCCACACTGGTCACAGTGGTAGGGCTTCTCTCCTGTATGAATTCTCTGGTGAAGTTTGAGACTACTACTCTGACTGAACCATGTCCCACACTCTTCACAGTTGTAGGGCTTTTCTCCTTTATGAATTCTCTGGTGAAGTTTGAGACTACTACTGTGACTGAACCGTTTCCCACACTGGTCACAGTTGTAGGGCTTTTCTCCTGTATGAATTCTCTGGTGTTGTTTGAGAGTACCGCTGTGGCTGAACCTTGTCCCACACTGGTCACAGTGGTAGGGCTTCTCTCCTGTATGAATTCTCTGGTGTTGTTTGAGATTACCGCTGTGGCTGAACTGTTTCCCACACTCTTCACAGTGGTAGGGCTTCTCTCCTGTGTGAATTCTCAGATGATGTTTGAGATGACTGTTTCCGCTGTAGACATGTTTCTTCAGTGGTAGTTTGGCAGGAAAGACTTCTTGGAATGGAGAATGAGAGGAGAGAAGAAAAACATAATTTATTTATATTGAAATAACATGGAAGCTGTGTCGTATATCACCAATATCCCCTGATAATGTTCTAACTTCAAGGCACAGATTGGCCATTGGAACATTTAGGCCGATTCTTGGCCTGCCTGATGAGTGATTTTGTTCTGCAGCTAGTTGTGATTAAAATACATGAAATTAGGATCCTTATACTCCTTATAACTAGGACCAATATCTGTGCTACTCAAACACACTAACACTGGGAAAGTGACTTTACAGTACTTGCTGACATTTTGTCATCTTGGGTTCAGTAGGGCATTGGTAATGAGGACTGGCATATGTTTTGTAAAACAGTGTTAGGGCTATAGTCTGAACTCGGGGGGGGGGGGGGGGGGGTCACATCAGACAACCTTTACAGGACCCCCATCTGAAAATATGTTATGCCAGGGACCCCCATAAGGGAAGAAGAGAAACCGGAGCATAAAATAGGGTTTAAGTGGTAAAAATGTTTTTGTTCAATATATGACTATAACTCATTTTGTTGGAAACCCCCTGAAACCCCCCCAAGGACCCCTTGACCACTTTGAGAACCACTGCACTGTCATGCATCCATGTGGAAGTCTGCCGGTCAAGGTCACATTCCACCAACTCAACGCGTGCGCATGTGTGTGTGTGTGTGTGTGTGTGTGTGTGTGTGTGTGTGTGAGAGAGACACACACACACACATCTCTTATCTACATTGATTTACTGCTGGAAGGCGGCATACTGCCAGTGATGGAAGAAGTACTCCCATTTTTTACTTAAAGGGATATTTCACTTTTTAAAAAATTGGGTCATTTTATCGTCTACTCAGGCTTTTGGGAGCGCCCCGGACAGTTTTTAAGTTGCTTGATTCAGTATTTAGATATTTGATAATCATTTGATCAGACACACCTCCTTCCTATATACAAACCTCAAAACACTCATTTATTTTAAATATTTGTTTGGAAAATGTTTTTTTTTAAATACAAATATAATAAAATGAAAAAAAGAATAATAATTAATGAAAAAAGTTATGAAAAAACACGGCCCCTTCACGTATTAGGAGGGCAGGATGAGTCACCAGAACCAAGGACGGGTGTTTTTGATGAATCTAACATGTTAAAAATGGAGTCTGAAATGATAATGGTTTGTATAGTCTATAGTGTGTCTGATACAATTAATACCAAATGTCTAAATACTGAATCAAGCAACTTAAAAACTGTCTGGGGGGCTCACAAAAGCCTGAGTAGATGATAAAATGACCCAAAACATTTTTGAAAGTGAAATATCCCTTTAAGTAAAAGTAGCAATACCACAATGTTACATGTAAAAGTATGGTATCCAAAATGTGCTTGAGTAAACGTACTAAAGTATTGGAATAAACATTTAATTCAAGTACCAAAAGTAAAAGTAAAAATTATGCAGAATGTCCCATTTTTCAAGTCAAGTTTTCAAATGTATAGAAATCCTTTGAAAATAGCTGATCTACAAGCTCACAACACGTCGCTTCAGGGCGAGTTGTGTGATTGTAGATCTAGGGGAAGGAGGGGGGGGGGGTGAGCCATCAGACAACCTGTACAGGACCCCCATCTGAGAATATGTTATGCCAGGGACCCCCATAAGGGAAGAAGAGAAGCCGGAGCATAAAATAGGGTGGTAATCTTTTGGGGGGTTCAATATATAACTATAACTAATTTTGTTGGGGACCCCCTGAATCCCCCCCAAGGACCCCTGGACCACTTTGAGAACCACGTCTGCACTGTCCCGTATCCATGTGGAAGTCTGCAGGCCAAGGTCACATTCCACCAACTCTTTGGCATTCTGGTTCAACGCGCTCACTCCATCACTGGTAGTATGCCTCCTTCCAGCAGTAAATCAATGTAGATAAGAGCTGTGTGGGTGTTTGTGTGTGTGTGTGTGTGTGTGTGTGTGTGTGTGTGTGTGTGTGTGTGTGTGTGTGTGTGTGTGTGTGTGTGTGTGTGTGTGTGTGTGTGTGTGTGTGCGTGCGTGCGTGCGTATGTGCGTGCGTGCGTGCGTGCGTATGTGCGTGCGTGCGTGCGTGCGTGCGTGCGTGCGTGCGTGCGTGCGTGCGTGCGTGCGTGCGTGCGTATATATTGTTTATATAACAATTTTAATCTGCAAATTAACTAGTAACTAATGTTTTCAAATAATTGTAGTGTATTTGCCTCTGAGATGTAGTAGTAGGAGTAGAAGTAAAAGTATTGAAAATTGGAAACACTCAAGTAAAGTAAAAAAGAAAACTCAAAATTGTACTTAAGTATGGTACATGAGTACAAGTACTGCAAGTAGTAACTTAACAACACTGGTGTTACTCCATAGAGTACCAACATCTCTGTATCTGGTTGGTATTGAAGATTAAATAAAACTGTACAGTGACATAAAAACAGCACACACCTATTCTGTGTAACTTTATCACAGGCGTCAGCATCTCTGCCCGGTTGATCTCTCGCTGTTCCTCTTCTGATGCAGTTGAAAAGCTGGACGACACAGATAGATCATCTTCAGTCCATTTTGAGAGTCGATATTCAAGGCCCGGTTTTACCGCTGGGGATCCGACTTTACTTGCTGACATGTCTTGAGTTCAGTAGGACATTGGTAAAGATAACTTTATAAATAGTAGACCTACTCCTCTTCTCCCCTTCCTGGATAAAGACTCTCAGATCCACACAGAACAGTGCTTACATAACCAGGACCCTCCCACTCTCCACCAGGCGGCAAGGAAGCTCCGCTGGATATGAAGCCAATCAAGGCTATGATAGAAGAAGGTAGGGTCAGCCCACAGGCCAGTCATGCACCATTGACACGCATGGGAGGCAAAACTGGATCCGGAAGTTCTGTGAATTAAATTGGAGTCTATGAGAGGTGGCTGGACCAGCTTGTGAACAAACACTATTTCTGAACGATTGTGTCCTTTGTCCGTTAATCGGTTTCAGGAATATAAAAGAAGACATGTCACAGGTTGATTTCTAATCACTTGTTTTTCTATGTGCACGCTGTATACTTTTATTAAAGGGGTAGTTCACCCCCAAAATAACTTTTTTTCTATTGATTACTCACCCCATGGAGCCTTGAATTCATGGATATTTTTTTGTTTTTGTCGCATTCCTTCCTTTATTATTTGATTATAATAAATTTAGCCCCATTGATTCCGGTAGGAGACACAAATGCATTTGTGTCTCCTACCGGAATCAATGGGGACACATTTATTATAATCAAATTATTGGCTTAGGAATGTGACAAAAACTCAATTCAAGGCTCCAGATGGTCAGTAATCAATAGAAAACATTTTATTTTGGGGGTGAACTACCCCTTTAAGGCATCAACAGCGGCAGCGCTATGTATTGTTTCTGGCTTGACCGTATCACGATATTTAGTTGTCAGGCTGTCAATGATTGCCAGTCTTGCGATAATTTGGCAGGTTCAGAAACATACTTTGTGCTCTTTAGATAGCTCCATACAAATTATACAGTGTACACATCGAAAAGACACTATTTTCATGGCAGATGTGGCCCTGTGTTGTACAATGCGGCCCCTGGCAGTAGTAAGCTAAGTTCTGCTCACAATGATGTGTTGTGAGCTTGTAGATCGGCTATTGTTGTATAGTCAAAGCATAAAATAGGGCTTACGTGTTTAATGTATATTTTTGTATGAATAATCTACATCTACAAATTACAAAGTAACCAACTAACTAAAGCTGTGTGTAAAAGGTACACATTTTCTTCTGAGATGTAGTGGAGTAGAAGCATATACTTCGTACGGCACTTGAGAGTAAATGTACTTATTTTCCACCACTGGTTCCTTGTTGTCAGCTACTATCTTATAGAATAGTCTAGTTTTAGTTTTTAGTTTTTTTGTTTAATTTATTCGCACAATAAAAACAGTACAACGGTAGCATTATTAAAAGACATAGAAATAAGTGCGGGTGCAGTGCCAGGGGCCTCATTGTACAACAAGGTTCTCACCTAAAAAAACTAAGTAGTACAGTAAGTTAAACATAGTAATCAAACACAAGACACAACAAGTACCTTGTGTGCAGTTGAATGTGTGGGTGTGTGGGTGTTGTGTGTGAGTGTGTGTGACCATAATACATGAACAATTAACAGTGAAAAGGAACTTATGGAAAATATTTGATATGCCCAAAATGTTTTTATTCATTCATTCATTCAATGAACAACTTTCAGCCTGGTGTCTCTATTTTGGGCATATCAAACATTTTGTAAAATATTAAAACACTTTTCAAAAGCTTCCACAGTTTTACTAACTTTTCAGAATTTCCCCAAATGTACAACCTAAGTGTATGTATGTGGGTTATTTTCATTCAGGTTGTATGATGAAGTATAAAATAGGATTTAAGTGATGAAGCAGTTCAGAATGAGGCAGGTCCTTGATCAGACTCTAGAACACGTCAGCTGTTTGTGGAATGGAAACTGTTGCATGTTGTACTGATGCACATTGGGACATGCCGTGTATCCACGGCAACGCTCCCTGCTACCTCAAGTGTCACCCTGACCCCACAAACCTCACCTCGCAACCTCCTCTACTCCCGCAGACCAAAAACACTGATGTTTTGTTAAAGATGGAGTGCCATGATATTTTTCAACCCTAAAACCTGATCATAAGGTATTATTATTATGTAAGGATTTTTTTCAACAAAAAAAAAGTGTACAGTAAGTGTTAAAATGTTGTTTTTATGTAGACACACCCACCAGTGCATTAAGTATACCTGGTTCTCACCTTAGCACCTCCTCCACCACCTTAGCACCACCCACCTGTCCTAGTCCCTCCTCCTCCTCATGCCCACACCTGTTGTGTTATGATAATGAGGGGGAGGGTGTGGGCTTTGTGATGTCACTAAAGCGCTGTTTCTCTATTGGCACGTTTGACCCTCAAGGTTTCAGCCTCCAGGAAGAAACTCCAAATAGTCAGAGAAGACATAAAATTTTATTAATCCCGAAGGAAATTTGTTCTTTCAACTCTATGGTATCCATTTCTACACTCTCACAGTGAAAATATTCTGGGGATAAACCTTTGGTGAAAATCACAGATTTACAAGCTCAATATGTGTTGCAACCAGGCCTGGAATTGCCTACTTTATTAGGGGCAAGGCCACTTGGCATTCATTTGGTGTCTTGGTATCTAAAATGTCTTAGGCCTCAATGGACAAATGCCAGGGGCCAGGGCAGACCATGAAAAGATCATACAACGACAGTAATATTAAGTCCCTTGTTTTCTATTGCTGTATTGTTTATTGGATTATTGGATTGTCTATTGGATCTTGTTTAGTCGATACACTTATTTGTTTTAGCTCATGCTCATTTGATTTAGCTATTTTGTCTCATCTGTTTAAGGAAATAGGTAGCTGATATATTGCACTTTTACCTTAGCGCTAGGTATACTCTTGGTTGCTTGTTTTTGCAGAAAATGCACTAAAGACTTCTGGTGATTAGTAGTTTTCGTTCCCTACCTATGTTGAATACACTTATTGTAAGTCGCTTTGGATAAAAGCGTCTGCTAAATGACTGTAATGTAATGTCCACAGAAATAACGATTTGAATGATTTTAATACATAGTATGAAAAAGGAAAAAAAACAGTTAATTTCACAAATTGAGCCAAACTGTGGAGTAATGGCCATGACATTCCTGCTCTATCTCTATCACACATAAACCTGTCATACATAAATCTTCATGGTAGCTTGTGTTCTTTTTCCACACGGCCATATTGGTGCTTGTTACCAAAAAAGGTAGCAAGCACTTTCTCATCAGGGCTTGACTATTGTGTATTAGACCCATCAAGGATTGATTGTGACACTAAAATAACCGCTATTTTATCAATAAACACATGTAACTTGGGGACAATTGAATCCAATCCACTTTATTTATAGAGCACATTTAAAACAACAGTGTTGAACCAAAGTGCTGTACACAGTAACAAGGGACAATAACACAAACAAGATCAAAACCACAGCTGAATGTAATAACGGTACTGCTGGGCGCTCTCAAGCTTGACAACTTCATCAACAACATAGCAATGTGTTCATAATTCATAAAGGAGGATGGCTAAGTTATGCTGACTGATAAGCATTGAGGCACTCTCTTCGGTGAGAGGCCAGAGAGATACCAGGGTCAGTCTACCTTATGTGGATTATGCTGTCGACACGCACTGACATTTTGCACCTTAACCCATTAAGACCTGAGAAGATTCTAGAAATGTCTTCTAAATCCTAAAAAAAAATTGAAAAAAAAACCCCACATTTTTTTTTCTCGATTTTTCAAAAATAGCAGATCTACAAGTTCATAGCGCGGCACTCGGTGCCGCGCTATGAGCTTGTATATCTGCTATTTTTGAATAGCCTAAAGAAATCTATAGTGACACAGATGCGTTAATCCCATGTATAATGCACTGACTTTTGTCTTTTATTGTGCTTTTTTCCCTAAGCACCTTAACTAACGTCCATAAGTATATCATGCACAGTATACATTGCTGCTATGCTCACGCACCTTTTCATATCTTGTTCTCTTGTTTGATCTCCCTTCCCACTGCCCCCCCCCTCCCCCCATCTTCTTCCTCCCCCTCTTCTTTCTATGGAAATCTTCTCTTTCTGGGGGTACCTGGCCGGCACAAAACATTTTCAGACGGGGGTCTGCGGTCGAATACATATCAATTTGGGGGTCCTTGACATGAAAAGGTTTGAGAAGCACTGAATTACACCACCTCAACAGAGGACCCTGGAAGAAAATATACATCTAATAAAGTACATGTTGTAGGGTACCTACAACCTATACCTATACTGCGATACAAAGTTGTGGAAACTCACAGGGCAGGTATATAAAGATAAGATTCCAATTAAAGCCAAAACTTCATTACTATTTCCACGTACCGTAGGCGTACGTGTGGACGAAGACGACACCACAGCTTCCTTGGCTGTTCAGACTGCAGTCACCATCACTTCACACAATCAAGACTTCAAAAGCAAACGAAAGAGAGGGAGAGAGAAGAAAAGGTTTTGAATATGAAGTACCTGGTGATTGAGCTGTATGGTATCAACCTACCTAGCCTATACCATTATATATATATTTTTAATTGTTTGTTTTTTCCTCATAGCAAAATCTTGCCCCCCCCTGTTGGCTCAGGCTAAAATCAATCATCATATGTGTATCGGTCGGATCAGCGGTTCTGGACAACCGTCTATCTGACCGACTCGACGCCTCTGGTCGTCTGTGACGCGGGCCGATTCGGTCAGTCAGTCGGACGGTTCTTGAGATACGTGAACTACAGACGCACGCACAGACGAATGGACAGCGATTTTGCGCATTTAGAGTGGGATTATTAAACATTGTGCAGACCAATGTTTTGGGTTGTTTTTTGTTTTTTGTCTTAATTTGTGATTCTGGTCTGGAGCTATAGTCTGGAGATCAGGTCTCTCACAGGTTTGGATGCTTACAGATCAAATTTGATTTAGCCACTTTAGGACGAGGTCACGCCAGAGTTTAATTCTACCTATGAGGGTGGATTCTGTCAATGCTTTTCAATGGGATTGGAGCATTCTTTTGACAAAATCCGCAAATGGCAACAAACTGCTCTCCGTTCCCATTGAAAAGCATTGGCAGAATCTGCCCTCATAGGTACAATTCCAGTTTGGTGTGACTGCGCCCTAAGCCCACTTTAAGCATAGTAAAAAAAGCAAATCACTCACCCATCCTCAACCACATAAACTCACACTCAGTTTAGATGCATGCAGGAAACCCACAAAACCCTGCAGTTAAAAATAGAACCAGAATATCGCTATCAGCTCTTGATTCCACGCACGCACACGCACACGCACACGCACACGCATACACTCACACACACACACACACACACACACACACACACACACACACACACACACACACACACACACACACACACACACACACACACACACACACACACACACACACTTTTACGTGATCCACACAAGGAGAAAATGTTGAGTCTATTTCAGGTTAATAGCAATTCTACTTTATGCTACACGTACATACTGTATATCTCACCCACTTTCACCCACTTTTTTACACCTGTAAACCTGTGATGTGACAATAAGCTGATTCTGATTCTTCACCAATGCTCTGTGCATCTCTGACAGAGCAACTTGTCAGGTCACCAGCCATGGACCTTTGGACACAGATTATTATAATCTTCCAGTCACAACCATGCTTCAATGAAAAGATTCTGCTGATGCATTAGTATTACTCTGCCCTGTTCATGTTGACACCTCATCCGTTTCCTTTGGTGGTGTCAAGTTAACACCAGCTTCCACGATGACAAAAATGTACTTTTTGAACAGCTACTTTGAATTCAATCAGCAGATTATTTATCACACATTTTGGAGGCAGGAAGATCAGTCAACCTTTTGTTTTGATGAAGTTTGGTGTAAATTATCCAAGTCACTCCAAGTTATTCATCACACCCCATTGCTCAGTCAACAGTGCTCATTGAAATATAGATATATATTTTTTATCACTCCCCCTTTTTAAACACCCTATACGTCACCTCACCAGGGGACAGTTCTGTTCTGTACAACACTATATTGATTTTTTTAGGTCGTACGGTCCCCAAAAACTTTCCCCTGGATTATTTGGACCATGACGCAACTCACCATATAAGTCTATTTCCACCTGTCAGTATTTTACACAATTTTATTATTGGTCAGTGACACATGACTGCACAATCCTGATGTGACTGATTTGATATTAAGATTCCAATCAAGCCTTCAATAGTATTTCCACATACTGTAGGTGTACAGTATGTGATGACACCACAACATCCTCTTCTTTGGGCCATAAAAAGGCAGTTAAAAATGCAGTCACCATCACTTCACAAACACCTAATATTGCAAAGTCAAACAAAGAGAGAGAGAAGAAAAAAGTGATTGAATATGAAGTACATGGTGATAGTTGTCCTGTTGCATCTTTGCAAGGCTGATGCCAGGGCAGTGGGTGACAAGGCAATTTTGGAGGCCAGAACTGCCATTGAAGAGATCATCCATCGCTTTGAGAATATAACAAAAGAGGAATTCAACTCAGTTCCGGTAAGTAGCATTGTGGACAAATATCTTTATATATCTTTATCGCTCTTGTAATGTTCTGGCACAGTGGTTTTCTTTTGTCTCTTCAGGAGGTTCTAGGGCAGGGGTACTCAACTACAAATCTTGAGGGTCCACAAATCATTTTTTGAATAAGGCAAAGGTCCGTTTATTTAAGTCGGTCAATCGAGCCCAGCTTATCATAATCGGATCCCCTCCCAACCAACAAACTTAATAAAACTGGGGTGCAAAGTAGCGGCGCAAATCTGGGTTGAGGCTAGAGGGGGTCCCCCGCGCGCATAGAGCGCGCGCCAACAGTTTTAGTTTTTTATTTTCCTCTAATCTAGCTAATTTGACACTGTGTTATGTTAATTCTTCATTATTAATAACTTACGATGCATATGGGTTCAGGTTCTATTATATAAGTATTTTTTATTTTAACATTTATTTGTATTATTCTAAATGACTTGGGGGGGGTCCAATCTGAAACTAGGGGGAGACAAATCTCCCCCGTACCCCCCGGGATTTCCGCATCTGGTGCAGAGTATGAAAACATACATGAAAGTAAACATGAAAACCACAGAACAACAATTCAAATACTTTTTCACACCCCCTCCAAGAATCCCCCAAAAAGATATAGGGTCCACAGGGAGGTGTCTCGCAGTCCGGACCTCATCTATACTACAATCCGCAGACTTGCGGTAATTGGTGGTACAAAACGAAAAAAAAAAAAAAAAAAAAACTGCGCACTGCGCATGCGTATGCACCGCTGTTGCCAGATCGTGCGCGAGCAACAAGCAACCAGCTTCATGAAAAAACACAAAGCTGCGCACTGCGCATGCGTCGACGCACTTTCTCTAACCAATTTACACCCACTTCGCGCTTACAATACCTGGACATGGCAACCCAACCTCACTCTCCCAGCCTATCAGCGTCGTCGCTCAAACACGAACAGCAGCCATTGTTTCTGTCCATTGTTTCTGTGGCCAGCTTTCTCCGGACTTTTCAACTTCACAAAGCACTCAAACTTCTTCTTTGAGGCACGGAATTTACTTATAAGATATCGTTTGGATAGAATTTAGTTGTTTCACTTCATATGTGTGGTCAATTAATCATGACAGAGCCTATTTTTTTTTTTTTAAATCAGAGAACCGGCAGGGGCGGCCAGTCACACGCATGTATCCGAATAAGGCACCCTATTTTGGGCATGGCCATCTCAAAAGTCCCGTTGCGTCACATTAGTCGCGGAGGTGGCAAAAATGCACTGCAATTGGCTGAAGGCGAAAAACGGTGCGTACTCACCCACCAGCGTATGTTGGCGCACACACACACACACACACACACACACACACACACACACACACACACACACACACACACACACACACACACACACACACACACACAGATCTGTTGTGCTGTAGGGAGAGAGTGACACCACGCACGTCTCTGTGTGTGTGTGTGGGGCGGGGGGGACAGCCATGCGCAATTTTGAGAGAGAAATAAGCAGGCAGGTCTATGAAAGTGTAGGCAGTAGGCTAGTGTGTATTTCTATCTGTCTCCTATATGTCATCATGATTTGTGATTTGTGTATGTGGGGATCTCATTTTTACTTCCATGCAGTGTTGATTTCGTTAACGAAAACGAAACGAAATATGTTCGTCAACGCACATTTTTCAAAGGACGAAGACGAGACGAGACCACCACCCATGAATAAACAATAACTGGGACTAAATCATTATGCAATTTCGTTGACTAATAAAGACGAGACGAAAAAATGGGGGTCCATAGCCTAATGCATGTCAAACTAGGGGTAAAGTGGTTGAGAATCACTGCTAGAGCCGTAAAAGTCTTCTCTTATGGGGAGTCCCTGGCATATCTTTTCAAATGGGGGTCCGCGGGCTAATAAGTGTCAATTTCGGGGTCCTTGACATGAAAAAGTTTGAGAACCACTGATTTAAGCAGCCTCTGTTCTCTGTTCATTCTACACGCTTAGCTGTCAGTGCCGGTTGTACAGCTGTCAGTGTCAAACTCGGATCAACACTAGCGATCACCCCTAAAGCGGTAACTTCTGCCAGCAGATGCGATTTAATTTATTTTTGCTCTACTCACCCTTCTTCTGGTACGGATCATGTTCCAAATTGGTGAACAGGAGGACGATTCGTATTCAGAGGAGGGTGAGGAGGACGTCTTCATCGAGGAGACCCAGATGGAAGCCCGTCCAGAAACCTTGCCTCCGAGCAGCCAACATCGTAGCCAAGAAGGAGCGGTAGAGAACACCCAGTCCGTTCGCCACTCCAGTGCTCGGTTGGCTAGAAGAGGAATCCCATTCCCAGTCATCATGGATTGGCCAGTGGGAAAAATCCTCAGCTCTTCAGGATCGGTATCCAACCTCCCCCAGTGGTGGTCCCGCTCAGATGATTGGATCTGGTACAAGCTCTAATATACCGTATATATTTGTAATAGATAATCTAGATGTGTACATGCTCTATCTATATAATGTTATAGATAAAATGTAATATTATTGATATGCAATGCATAGATAAGGAGACAATATGGAAGAATGTCCCCACCTCATCCAGTTGGACTGAGTCCTTAGCATCGATGTAGTCATAACGGTTTTACCACGGTTCTCCGTTTACTACTCACTATGGGATATCAGCGCCCTCAGGCGATGAGACAGAGCAACACACACGCTCCCGGCGCCAATACTGATTGGCTAAGGGTATGTCACGAGTCCGGAAGGACCCGGGAGTATAAAGCTCCCCCGTGACGTAGGCTCTTCCTCTTTTCTTCTTTCCTCTGCAAGCGAATGCGCAGATATTCACACACAAAAAGCAAGAAAATTTCAACCTAACCCACCGCGGGAATACGGAGTATCTCCCCACGGGAAAACCTTGCTATAAGTTCTCTCCCGGAACTTATTTTATTATTTTATTTGTCTATCCTCTCAGTTTCTTCCTTTGTCTGGCATTTGAAAACGCCGGTTAGCGTTTTTCATTCATTAGCGACTAGGCTACTAGTAGCAGCTAGGCTAAGGTGCTACTAGCCAAAGTTTAGGCCGCTGTGTTCCAGACCAGGATGGAACCACCGAGGACCTGCGGACGACCGAGGTGCGACCTCCTCGTCGCCGCAGACGACCCCCACAGTGTCTGCATTTACTGCTGTGGGGTCGCCCATGCCGTTGACGCCAAGGTACGCCAGGGCGAGAGGGACGAGTGCCCAGCGTGCTCGTCCTTCACCAGCCAGCAGCTCGACGCCCGGCTTGCCAGGGTAGAGACCCTGGTCGGCTGGGCCAGGAGCGATCCAGGCATGGCGTCCGTCACCACCAGCACAGGGACCCCAGGAGTGCCGCCCGAGAGGACACTCATGGGACCCCCACCGGTGCCGACGCCGAAGGAAAAGCGGCCAGCGGCGGAGACGCCGCCTTCCGTCGCTGCCGCTGTACACATGTCGCCGCCGCAGCTAACCAGCAGCGCCTCCACCTCCCCCCACCGACGCTACGACTGGGCTGCCTCGTTGGCCGATAGCGAGGAGGAGCTGGCCTTCGAGGAGCTGGAGGACGAGTTGGACCTCGCGTCATACCAGGAGGTCCAGGAGGTGTCCATGGCGAGCGCCGAGGGGGATGGCGGAAACCCCGACACCGTCGAAGTGGTCGTCGAAGAGGTCACCGAACCAGTAACAGCGGTATTCAAACGGGCTATCGCCAGGTGCGGGTTGGTGCAGCCCGTAGAGAGCCGCAACGCCACCGCTCTCGCAGCAGGCTTCCAGGGCTTGGAGGCTCCACCAACACGGGTGGTGGAGTCCAAGAAGCTCCCTGAAGCGATGGGGTTCCAGACGGCCTTGGTGAGCTCCTGGGGGGATCACCAAGACCCACAAAAGCTAGCTTTCCCCATCGACCTGATCTCCGCCAGGGAACTGGGGCTGATCGAAGTCCCTCCGATGGACCCTGTGTTGGCGGAAGGACTGGAGGACATGCAACCAGGTACGGTGGTGCTTGGGGGCGCCACACCGTCCTTTTATAACGAGGAAATGAGGAAATCCTCCGCGGCGTTGAAGAAGACCTACGCCGCGGCTGGACAGGTCGCAAAGACCCTCAACGCCGTTACCATCCTCCAGGGCTCCTCTGCCGTGCGACTAGCGGAGCTGAAGACGAAATGGGGCGATGACGCTAAGGAGCTGCATCGCCTTAACCAGCTCACCATTTCCTGCACCCAGCACGCCATCAACTGGACCGGCCGGGTGTTGGACGACTGCGCGACCATAGAGAGGGTGCGGTGGCTCGACCTCGCCACCTTCACAAGAGACGCGCAGAAAATAGACGCGAAGAAGAAGCTGCTGGCCCTTCCACTCAAAGCAAGTAATCTCTTCTGCGGTGCAGAGAAGTACTTAAAGGACTCCACGGAGTCGGCGAGGGCCCGGAAAGAGGCAGCGGCGGGTCTTTTGGCCCCGAAGCCTCCCCACCCAGGCAGACCCCGCCAGGAGAGGTCTGCCATACGGGGGAGACTCTCCTCATCTCGCCAACCCAGCGCCAGCGGCAGCTCCCGCAACTCCTCGGCCCGTCCATCCAGAATGGAAGGGCCCATGTCGCTGGGAGCCGGCGACGTCCGTCGCAAAGACCCCCGTTCCCCCCCTCCTTCTTCCCCCCGACCCACACGACGCGGCGGGAGAGGACGTGGTCGCGGGCAGCATGTTTGACATTTGCCCCCCGGTGTTACCGGTTGTTCGGCTGCCCCCCCCACATCCACACGGACGGAGTGGGGGGGGAGTAGCCCCCCTGGTCACCTCGGGAAAGAGACGTTGCCTTTTCATGGCCCCGACGGACTTGAAAAACAAAAGACAAAAAGTGACAATGTTACAGAGCCAGGCCTCTGCCGTATTGTGTTGTCAGAATGTTGTTTGCCAGGGTGTTTGTGTGCAAAATGTGGTTCCAATAAATGTTCTGAAATTTACAAAACCTCTCATCATTTCACCCGTCTCAGAGCGGCGATGCGGAGGGACCCCCCTTGGGGGGGCCCCTCCATATCAATGCCCTCCACCCATAAGCCCACAGCGCTTGGACAGTCCCTTTGGAGACTGTCCAAGCGCTGCTGGGATGAATTTTGTGCATGCTATGAACAAGACAAAGGTATTAAACCCATTGCTAATTCCAAACGCCAATGTACAAGGGTCACGCCAAAATTTCCATTTCTACCATCCATCCAGCAGAGGGCGCCAGAGGCCCACTGTGGGAAGGAAGGTTTGCAAAATGGCGGCGCGGGTCGAGGGTCACCCCAATATTTACAGTCTGCCGTGCACCGAGTCACGCCAACCTCTGGAGGGCGACAGAGTGCCTCTTTCAGTAGAGGTGGCTCCGTCGCTTCCTTTAGTCAGGCCAAGGGCCCTAGACAAGATGGCGGCGGACCTTGTAGACAACGTGAGAATAGTGCGGAACACTTCCGCACTAGGTCACGTGATCTCTACACGCAGAACGTCAGGATCGACGCGACCTCCTTTGTCTCTAGCGAGCTCCACAGCTGTAGCTCCGCTGAACAGAGTTTTAGCGTCTCCGGTTCCCATGGTAACGGTTTCACGACCAGTGGAACTAGCGACGGCAGCATCCAGCGACAATCCTCTCGCTCAATGCTTGGATCAATGGAAACTTTGCAAGCCGTGCCCTTGGGTGCTGCGCACCGTTCGCAAGGGTTACAGACTGCAGTTTGCCAGGAAGCCGCCCATGACAGACAAGGTATTGTACACCCGAGCGTCGGGCCAAGCGGCCAAGACCTTGAGAGAGGAAGTAGCCTCCCTTCTGGACAAGGGCGCGATAGAGAAATTATCTCCGGATCAGAACCGTCTGGGGTTCTATTCGGAATATTTTCTGGTGAAAAAGAAAGGGGGGGGCGTAAGACCCATATTGAATCTGAAGGGACTCAACAGGTTCCTGCGGGTTTTTCATTTTCAAATGCTAACGACCGTGAAGTTATTACGCACGGTGCGTCAGGGCGACTGGTGGACGAGCATCGATTTGAAAGATGCTTACTTCCACATTCCAATTTACCCCCCGCACAGGAAGTTCCTGCGCTTCGGCTTCGAAGGGGAAGTGTACGAGTACATGGTTCTCCCTTTTGGTATGTCGTTGAGCCCACGGGTGTTTGTGAAGTGTACCAACGCGGCCATTGCTCCACTACGGAGCCGGGGAATCCGTCTGTCGACCTACATCGACGACTGGTTGATAGCCGCAGGCTCGGAGGAGGAGGTGGCGCGGCACACGGCCATGGCCATCTCCCATCTGACGTCACTGGGTTTCACAATCAACGTCAAGAAGAGCGTTTTGGTTCCGTCCCAGCGGGCCACCTTCTTGGGGATCTCGCTGGACTCGAACACGCTCAGGGCACGTCTATCCAAGGAGAGGATAGACAGCGTTTTAGCTTGTGTGAGATCTTTCCGCCCGGGGCGGGAAGTTACTTACAAACAATGCATGCAAGCAGTAGGTCTCATGGCCTCAGCCATTCACTTAATCCGCTTGGGCAGGCTCTACATGAGACCCGCTCAGAGGTGGCTGAGGGCCCTTCGGATCCCACCCACCTCAGGTCGTCGGCTTGTGATGGTGTCTCCATGGTGTGTGGAGGCACTCAGACCATGGTCACAAGCAGCCTTTCTGTCCCAGGGGGTCAGTATAGGAGCTGTGATTTCGTGGAAGGTCATCACCACGGACGCCAGTTTGGCTGGGTGGGGTGCCGTCCACGAGGGCAGGTGGACCAGGGGAATGTGGGATCCGACACTGCAGTCGGCTCACATCAACTACCTGGAACTGCTGGCGGTTTTCCTCGCTCTGAAACATTTCGAGGCACAGATCTTGGGTTGTCATGTCGCGGTCAGAACGGACAATACGACAACCATGTGTTTTATCAACAAGCAGGGAGGCTTGACCTCCCTGGTGTTGGATGGTCTAGCACGCGAGATGACGCTTTGGTGCGAGTCACGGCTCGCGTCCATACGGGCGTCTCATGTACCGGGCCTCCTGAACCACGGAGCGGACTTGCTGTCCAGGGGCGGTCTCCGGTACGGGGAATGGTCACTCCACCCGATAGTGGCGAAGGATATCTGGCACAGATTCGGTCGCCCCCAGGTCGATTTGTTTGCCTCCGAAGAGAACGCGAAGTGTTTTCGGTTCTTCTCAGTGAAGAAGGGGGACCGTTCCATGGGCGTGGACGCCTTGGCACACAGTTGGCCGAGCGAACTGCTTTATGCCTTCCCGCCAATGGAGTTGATCCTCCCCACCTTGGAGAGGGTCAGGCTCCAGGGGTTGTCGGTGTTGCTGGTGGCTCCAGCATGGGGCACGTGGAGGTCGGAGATAGCTCCGCTCCTTTACGATGCGCCTCTGGCCCTCCCTCCCAGGGCAGACCTGGTGAGGCAGGGAGGGAACGAGCTGTTCCACGAGCGCCCTCAGGACCTAGACCTATGGGTTTGGCCCGTGAGAGGGCGAATTTGACTTCATGTGGCCTCCCCCCTGACGTGGTGGCTACCATCCAGGGTGCGAGGGCTATGTCCACAAGGGAAGCTTACGAGGTCAGATGGAATATGTTCGCATCTTGGTGTCTGGAGCAGTCACCAGTGGTGGTGGCTGTCCAGGCCCCGGTGGGCAGCATTCTTACCTTTCTACAGGGAAGGCTAAGTCAAGGTTTATCCTTCTCGACAGTGAAAGTGTATTTGGCTGCCATTTCGGCTTGCCACCTAGGTTTCGACGATGGCAAGACGGTGGGTCAGCATAACTTCGTGCGCCGGTTTATGAACGGCGCCAGAAGAGCTAGACCAGTCAACAGGCCACTGTTCCCAGTCTGGGATTTGACGGTGGTGCTGGATGCACTGTGCCGTCACCCGTTCGAGCCTTTTGAGTCTATGGATCTGAAGGTCATTAGTCTCAAAACGGTCCTTTTGGTGGCCCTGTCTACGGCTAAACGGGTCAGTGACTTGCATGCGCTCTCGGTGAGCCCGGAGTGCATGAGTTTTCTGAACAACGACAGGAGGGTTTTGCTTAAACCAAACCTGGCGTTCGTTACAAAGACCGGGGTGGTGGCCCCGGATCCGGTTGAATTGGTCGCTTTTCATCCACCTCCCTTCGCTTCGGCGGAGGACAGGCGGTTACATTGCCTCTGCCCGGTGAGAGCTTTGAAGCTCTATTGCCAGAGGACGGCGGCCAATCGCTCATCGACACAACTCTTTGTCTCTTTTGGCGTGGGGGTTCAGAGGAAGGCGGTCACCAAAGCGACGCTTTCTAGATGGATCCGAGATGCCATTAAGCTGGCTTATGTGAGCAGTGGTGTCCCAGTCCCGGGGGGTCTGAGGGCCCACTCTACTAGAGGCATGGCTACGTCCTGGGCTCTCTACAAGGGAGCTTCGATCCAGGAGATTTGTGCGGCTGCAAATTGGTCGTCACCATCGACTTTTGCGGCCTTTTACAGTCTGGACGTGGCGGCGTCATCAGTGGCGCACGCTGTCCTGGGTGTGGCTGCTGCCTCCAGGTCAGTGGAGGATAGGGAGTAGGCTTGGGGCTTTCTCCTTATCTTCAACTTCCTCTTTAGGTTTCCTTGGGACCAGCAGGGCTGTGTCTTGGGGAATGAGGGCCCTGCTCCTCAGTTTATGAGGCGGACTGTGTCTGCCTGTTAGAGAATAAGGCAGACTCTAGAGTCTGTCAGGGCCTACTCTTATTATCTATCCCGCACCCCAGCCCGGTGGGCTGGGGGGGCGCCCAGGGGTCATGAGGTCGTGGACCTATGGCCTGGGGTTCTTAGGTCACGTCCTGGGGGACGTGACCTGGGGCTGAGGGGCGTGCGGGGTTGTCGGGGTTGTGTGGCTCATTACCTCAAGGGGGGTTTATGAATCCCATAGTGAGTAGTAAACGGAGAACCGTGGTAAAACTAGAGGTTACGAATGTAACCCCGGTTTTAGTAGGTTCGGAGTTTACTACTCACCAGACACCCCTTTCTGTGCGCATTTGGCATGCAGAGAGGAGAATGTTAAGAGGAAGAGCCTACGTCACGGGGGAGCTTTATACTCCCGGGTCCTTCCGGACTCGTGACATACCCTTAGCCAATCAGTATTGGCGCCGGGAGCGTGTGTGTTGCTCTGTCTCATCGCCTGAGGGCGCTGATATCCCATAGTGAGTAGTAAACTCCGAACCTACTAAAACCGGGGTTACATTCGTAACCTCTAGTTTCTCTCCCTCCGGATCTAAAGAAAAAGAAACACATTATTTATGTTGAAGTATATATACTGACATAAAACATGTGTCTATCCCTACTGGTTTAGCTGTGTCACTATTAGGTTAGGCCAATGAGGCCACAATATCCAAACACACGCACGCACGCACGCACGCACGCACACGCACACACACACACACACACACACACACACACACACACACACACACACACACACACACAATTACAACAAGTAATACCTCAAAATGTACTTGAGTAAATGTAATGAGTTACTTTCCACCACTGCTCCACTGATTCCCATTGAAACAACAAGGTCCTGTTGATTCAAAACAAAGCAGTTTAAAAAAGAAAACGATGTCCAGTCCAGTACCTGTATGCATTGTCCGTCACTCGTATTGTCCGTCACTCACTAATATGATATGATTTCAGTACAAAAAATTGAAACAAATAGAGCCCAACAGGAAGCACATTCAAAAACTGATCTCCTCTGTCAGCAGCAACACCTGCTGTGAGCAGAGCTTGATTGGCACGATGAACCTGTGGCCATACCGCCCTCTAGTGGCAGAGTAATATAAAGTATAAATCACATAGTATTTTGTTTTTTGTCGCATTCCTAAGCCAATGATTTGATGCCCGGGTGTATTTCCGGTAGGAGACACAAAGAGTCTACTTTGTGTCTCCTACCGGATACATTAGCCGGTAGGAGACAGGAATCAAATTATTGGCTTAGGAATGCGACAAACACACAAATAAATCCATGGATTCAAAATAAATCATTTTTTGGGTGAACTACTCAAACACTGGTTTAAACAAAACAATTATATAAATGTAACACAATCATCATTCCATTTGCTATAAGCTGAGAAACAAGACAGAACATCTTGCATTCATTTACAATTATATGGCAACTGTAGGCTCTTACTGTGGAGCAGTGTTTTTTAAATAGGGGTATGACTACCCCTAGGGGTACACATAGGTACTATTTGAGGTTTCGAGGCCTATCAGGCTCGAAGCCTCTTTGAAACTGCCCTGTTTCTTCCGCCGTTTTTGCAGTTCTGGCCTAACCGTGTGGTCACTTTTTACGAAACGCAATATGGTAGAGGGCTATTTCAAAGGGCCAAGGCCCGAAACTCACAACCATCGGCCAAAGGGTGTTGCTGTAGCACTCAATTGAAATGCCAACTTTGAACAGGTACACCGTACAACTCATGCCCTGTTTGACCCACAGCATTTTTTCATAAATTGACGTCATACTTGATCATACTACAGCGTCACACATAAGCATCAAAAGTAGCAGATCTACTATTTTTGTTATTTTTTAATTTAAATCCTGAAAAGTATCAGTTTTGGACATATGAGGTTTCCACCTGACAGAAACGATATATGACTATTATGACTAAATACTATGACATGTTTTTATAATCTGCTACTTTTAAATGCCTCATTTAAAAAAAAATCCCCCTTAATCCATGCACCTTATGTACATTATCTGTCATTACGTCTAACTGCTTGATACCACTGCAATTTATCCACCACACACACCTTATATATGTAATGCACCGTATGTATATTTATTATGTATGTTTTTCTGTTTCTTCCTTTCCATATCTCTTTACAGCTTTCTTAAAACTGCAATGATGGGGTTTGTGCAACAAGTAATTTCACCCAGTTGTACCATCATTTTTTTTTCTTTTTTACTGAACACACCAATTATGTTCGTATAGAGAGACTCTGGACAAAGCTGGATGTACGGCGGTGGATTCTAACCCACAACTGGGATCTTTAAGTGAGCTAGGGTTGATGTGTGGATGTACTCAGATTCTCCCTCAGATGTCTCTGCTACAACAGGGAATGACGACACTCTTTATATTGTCACTCACTGATAGTATTGCTGTTCTGATGTGGTTCGAGATATTAAACATGGCAAATATGTATATTCATTATATGACATTAAGTAAAACATTATTACAATAAACTAAAAATCATTCCCACAATAGGAATGAAGTAGCTGTATACTATTGACCCTGTGCCTGTGGTGTAAAGTAACTAAGTACATGTACTCAAGTACACTTTTGAGGAATGTTTACTTAAATGTTTACTGGAGTATTTACCATTTTCAGTACTTTTACTTCTCAGAGGCAAATATTGTACTTTTACTCCACTACAATTATTTGAAAACTTTAGTTACCAGTTACTTTGCAGATATAAATGATTACATTATAAAACATACATTAACCACTTTAGCCCTATTTTATACATAGGCTATTTTCAAATATTTTAGTACTTTTACTTTTGGTACTTTAAGTACATTTTGACACCAATATTTTTGTACTTTTACTCAAGTAAATTGTGAGTACTTTTTCCACCACTGCCCTGTGCATATTTGTAACAGCAAGCTTATTCTGTAAAGGAGTCTCTCTGCATAACATACACTCTAAACACTTAGACCCTCTATATACTTATAAAACAAGCTACAATACAAAAGTATGGTAGTTATAATATGCTGTTCTTCTAAGCATAATAATGTAATTTGACCAACACGGAAAATACTTCATAAACCTTGTTATAAGTTGTTATGTATCATTATAAACATTAGTGTTATGAAGCCTTATAATGCATTGTAAATGTGATTATAAAGATAGACCCGACCTTTAAGTAAAGCATTACACAATACACCTTGCTTTGTCTTTGCATGCATCTCTTTATTCATGACGATGTTCACAACATCTTGGATTATGTATTCATTTAAAAGCCCTGACAGGTCACCACTGTAACAATATGTGATAATAATACAGATATCTACTGTATGAGTTTAGGATTAAACAGAGTCCCAAAGAGAGAAAAAAACCCAAATTAAAACCATGAAAAAGAGTAAATATTGCATCATGCCTTTTATACCACGGCTGTGCTTTTCTAAAATACATGCATGCGAACCTAAACATGTTTAAGGAACACGTCTGATCTTCATCGCTACAGCCTTCAGGGAGTAATAATAACCCTTCCAGCTGGACCAGACTACACCTGAGGAGTGGCGAGTCGTCTTTCCCCAATGGTAAACACCATTGGGATTAGCATGGGTACAGCCCCCGTACCAAAATGCACCGTAATGACTAATCGCACAGTTCGTGCTCGACGTGTCCTGATCTTTGTCAAAGGTTGAGAATTTCATTCCATTGCTACGATAGGTCAGTGAGTTTCCTGCTCCTCCATCCTGGAAGCCAGCAACCTGCAGCTTGTAGCCATCAGCCTCAGAACCCACAGAGAAAGAGGAGTAAGAGGCAAACACTGTGTTTCCCTCAAAGTCTTCCATGTCCACCCTCAGCTCATACTTTTTGTCCTTGGTAAGGACATGCATGTTCTCCAGTCCCAGCCAGTACTCGCCTGATGTGTCTCCAAACCCAGCTCGGTACTGAGCCCAGGGTCTGAAGAAGTTCAGAGTGCCGTCCACTCTTCTCTGGATGACCGTCCACCTCCCTCCATCTGTGTCCATGTCACAGTAGACCTTGGCAGGTGGAGTAGTGGGGTTGATGGTGTACACACCACTCGCTGTGGAGATTTTTTTGTAGATTTCGTCACAGTCCAGAACCAGCTTGTGATAACCATGATCATCATTGTTGTAGTCTTCCTCACAGTCATCAGGGGCGTACTGCAGGGACCAAAATTTAGCTCTGGGATTTGCACATTTGTACATAAATGGCGCGGCCGTTCCGGAATTTTCCCGAATTTCATGATCACCATTGTTGTAGTTTTCCTCACAGTCCAGATCCTGGTTGATTCCACAACGAGGAGCAGAGTGGACTGTTACAGCCAGAAACAGAACTGCAGCAACAAGTATCATCTTGAAGTCTTTGAGTTGTAGCTTGTTGTTCAGATCAAAGGACGTCTGAGTGTGTTGAGTGTATGTTCAGCTCCAGTAGAAGGTTCAATGCAGTCTGTGTGTGAGACCCTTCTCTTATAGTTAAGAATGGTGACGTATTGACACCAAAGAGATCGTATGATAGATAGAGGTACTCTGTCACCAGACCAGTCTGACCTGCCTATACATTTTAGTTACATAGTACACACACACACACACACACACACACACACACACACACACACACACACACACACACACACACACACACACACACACACACACACACACACACACACACACACACACACACACACACACACACAAACCAACCACATTATTCAAAGCATGCACTGCTCAAGGTGCGGCCATAGTTGAATGATTATAGAGCCCGCCTTGGAACCCAGAGGTCTCAGGTTCAATTCCAGGCCCTGCAGCAATTTGTCAAAGTGTCCCCGACCAAGATACTTTACCCCCAACTGCTCCCCGAGACACTGCCCCCTAGTGCCCACTGCTCCTGTCACTAAGGATGGGTTAAATGCAGATGCTGGTGTTTTCCAAAATATCCAGTGACAAATACCACAAAGGTGTGTAGACTACATTATTATTATTATTATTATTGTTCTGAATAAACATAAAAATGCATGACCGTCTGTCTAGGATTCTGTGTAAACAGTCTGTCAGTAATAAAGCTATGCACGATTATGCATTATGTGAATTCATATTTTGAATAAGAGCTTGGTGAAAAGGAAAACATCCTTCAACTCGTTAAAACCGGCATATAGATAAGCATCTGTGTCATTTTAACGATTTTATCGTTGGCTATTACAAAATAGCAGATATACAAGCTCACAGCGCGTCACTTCGTGCCACGCTGTGAGCTTGTATATCTGCTATTATTAACATATTTGAAATTTTGATATATATTCTTTAACACAAATCTTCTCTTCTGGTGGTCCCTGGCACAAAACATTTTCAGATGGGGGGTCCACATCCAAATACATATAATTATGGGGGTCCTTGGCACGCGAACATGTTTGAGAACTATAGGGTTAATAGTTCCTGGCAACACAACATGTTTACTATATTTAATGAACGTCCTTACTGGAAACTAGCTGCTGTGTTTGGAATGTGAACTGACAGAGGATTCCTGTAGACTGACAGGAAACAGGATTGACAGCTCATCATGTTGCATTGTGACTCGTGAGTTTGCAGATCGTCAATGTTTCGGCGAAGATACAAAGTACAGACCCCTGAGAACTCCGGTCAACCAAGTATAGAGGGTTAAATTGTTAAGAACGTATAGATATTTACTTTGAAAATTGGAAAATCAAAGCACAGTGCCAGAACCGGCTATGTCTGTTGTGGCCACCTTGCAACACACACACACACACAAACACACAAACACACACACACACACACACACACACACACACACACACACACACACACACACACACACACACACACACACACACACACACACACACACACACACACACACACACACACAGAAATGTGTGCAGAAATGTGAAGGTCAGGATTGATGTCAGAATGTTAAAGGAGGATTTCACTTTAAAACAACACTAGGTTCAATATTTAGATTTTTCTTATTAATTTGATCAGACACTGTAACCGAAATACATTACATATATATGCATTTGACCTGAATAACCAATAAAACAATGATACTGACAGCAGATTGTTTCATCCATCTGTAAATGATTTATTTAAAAAGAAACATGCTTTTTCATTTGCTAAGCTGGAACAAAATACTTTTAAACAGTGTTCCCACACTGCGCACACACAACATGTGGGGGGTCTCAGCTTAATTCAGTCAGATGTAAGAAGGGGGGCTTTAAAGGAGGAGTTCACCCAAAAAATGATTTATTTTCTATCAATTGCACACCCCATGAAGCCTTGAATACATGGATTTATTTTGTTTTTTGTCGCATTCCTAAGCCAATGCCCGGGTGTATTTCCGGTAGGAGATACAAAGAGTCTACTTTGTGTCTCCTACCGGATACATTAGCCGGTAGGAGACAGGAATCAAATTATTGGCTTAGGAATGCGACAAACACACAAATAAATCCATGGATTCAAGGCTTCATGGGGTGTGCAATTGATAGAAAATAAATATTTTTTTGGGTGAACTACTCCTTTAAGAAAAAAAACACTGGTTTAAACAAAACAGTTATATAAATGTAACACAATCATCATTCCATTTGCTATAAGCTGAGAAACATGACAGAAAATCTTGCATTCATTTACAATTATATGACAACTGTAGGCTCTTACTGTGGAGCAGTGTTTTTTAAATAGGGGTATGACTACCCCTAGGGGTACACATAGGTACTATTTGAGGTTTCGAGGCCTATCAGGCTCGAAGCCTCTTTGAAACTGCCCTGTTTCTTCCGCCGTTTTTGCAGTTCTGGCCTAACCGTGTGGTCACTTTTTACGAAACGCAATATGGTAGAGGGCTATGCCAAAGGGCCAAGGCCCGAAACTCACAACCATCGGCCAAAGGGTGGCGCTGTAGCACTCAATTGAAATGCCAACTTTGAACAGGTACACCGTACAACTCATGCCCTGTTTGACCCACAGCCATGAACTTTTTGTGTTTTTTTCATAAATTGACGTCATACTTGATCATACTACAGCGTCACACATAAGCATCAAAAGTAGCAGATCTACTATTTTTGTTATTTTTTAATTTAAATCCTGAAAAGTATCAGTTTTGGACATATGAGGTTTCCACCTGACAGAAACGATATATGACTATTATGACTAAATACTATGACATGTTTTTATAATCTGCTACTTTTAAATGCCTCATTTAAAAAAAAATCCCCCTTAATCCATGCACCTTATGTACATTATCTGTCATTACGTCTAACTGCTTGATACCACTGCAATTTATCCACCACACACACCTTATATATGTAATGCACCGTATGTATATTTATTATGTATGTTTTTCTGTTTCTTCCTTTCCATATCTCTTTACAGCTTTCTTAAAACTGCAATGATGGGGTTTGTGCAACAAGTAATTTCACCCAGTTGTACCATCATTTTTTTTTCTTTTTTACTGAACACACCAATTATGTTCGTATAGAGAGACTCTGGACAAAGCTGGATGTACGGCGGTGGATTCTAACCCACAACTGGGATCTTTAAGTGAGCTAGGGTTGATGTGTGGATGTACTCAGATTCTCCCTCAGATGTCTCTGCTACAACAGGGAATGACGACACTCTTTATATTGTCACTCACTGATAGTATTGCTGTTCTGATGTGGTTCGAGATATTAAACATGGCAAATATGTATATTCATTATATGACATTAAGTAAAACATTATTACAATAAACTAAAAATCATTCCCACAATAGGAATGAAGTAGCTGTATACTATTGACCCTGTGCCTGTGGTGTAAAGTAACTAAGTACATGTACTCAAGTACACTTTTGAGGAATGTTTACTTAAATGTTTACTGGAGTATTTACCATTTTCAGTACTTTTACTTCTCAGAGGCAAATATTGTACTTTTACTCCACTACAATTATTTGAAAACTTTAGTTACCAGTTACTTTGCAGATATAAATGATTACATTATAAAACATACATTAACCACTTTAGCCCTATTTTATACATAGGCTATTTTCAAATATTTTAGTACTTTTACTTTTGGTACTTTAAGTACATTTTGACACCAATATTTTTGTACTTTTACTCAAGTAAATTGTGAGTACTTTTTCCACCACTGCCCTGTGCATATTTGTAACAGCAAGCTTATTCTGTAAAGGAGTCTCTCTGCATAACATACACTCTAAACACTTAGACCCTCTATATACTTATAAAACAAGCTACAATACAAAAGTATGGTAGTTATAATATGCTGTTCTTCTAAGCATAATAATGTAATTTGACCAACACGGAAAATACTTCATAAACCTTGTTATAAGTTGTTATGTATCATTATAAACATTAGTGTTATGAAGCCTTATAATGCATTGTAAATGTGATTATAAAGATAGACCCGACCTTTAAGTAAAGCATTACACAATACACCTTGCTTTGTCTTTGCATGCATCTCTTTATTCATGACGATGTTCACAACATCTTGGATTATGTATTCATTTAAAAGCCCTGACAGGTCACCACTGTAACAATATGTGATAATAATAGAGATATCTACTGTATGAGTTTAGGACTAAACAGAGTCCCAAAGAGAGAAAAAAACCCAAATTAAAACCATGAAAAAGAGTTAATATTGCATCATGCCTTTTATACCACGGCTGTGCTTTTCTAAAATACATGCATGCGAACCTAAACATGTTTAAGGAACACGTCTGATCTTCATCGCTACAGCCTTCAGGGAGTAAGAATAACCCTTCCAGTAGACCCAGAATACACCTGTTACATCACCTGGGGCGTGAGGCGTCTTTCCCCAAAGGTAAACACCATTGGGATTAGCATAGGTACAGCCCCTGTACCAAAATGCACTGTAACAATCAATTGCACAGTTGATGCCGCTCCACGTGTCCTGATCTTTGTCAAAGGTTGTGAATTTCATTCCATTGTTATAGGTCAGTGCGTTTCCTGCTCCTCCATCCTTGAAGCCAGCAACCTGCAGCTTGTAGCCATCAGCCTCAGAACCCACAGAGAAAGAGGAGTAAGAGGCAAACACTGTGTTTCCCTCAAAGTCTTCCATGTCCACCCTCAGCTCATACTTTTTGTCCTTGGTAAGGACATGCATGTTCTCCAGTCCCAGCCAGTACTCGCCTGATGCGTCTCCAAACCCAGCTCGGTACTGAGCCCAGGGTCTGAAGAAGTTCAGAGTGCCGTCCACTCTTCTCTGGATGACCGTCCACTTCCCTCCATCTGTGTCCATGTCACAGTAGACCTTGGCAGGTGGAGTAGTGGGGTTGATGGTGTACACACCACTCGCTGTGGAGACTTCGTCACAGTCCAGAACCAGGTCGTGATCATCCAGGTCGTGATCATCATTGTCACAGTCCAGATCAGTGTCGTACTGGGACCAAAATTTAGCTCTGGGATTTACACATTTGTACATAAATGGCGCGGCCGTTCCGGAATTTTCCCGAATTTCATGATCACCATTGTTGTAGTTTTCCTCACAGTCCAGATCCTGGTTGATTCCACAACGAGGAGCAGAGTGGACTGTTACAGCCAGAAACAGAACTGCAGCAACAAGTATCATCTTGAAGTCTTTGAGTTGTAGCTTGTTGTTCAGATCAAAGGACGTCTGAGTGTGTTGAGTGTATGTTCAGCTCCAGTAGAAGGTTCAATGCAGTCTGTGTGTGAGACCCTTCTCTTATAGTTAAGAATGGTGACGTATTGACACCAAAGAGATCGTATGATAGATAGAGGTACTCTGTCACCAGACCAGTCTGACCTGCCTATACATTTTAGTTACATAGTACACACACACACACACACACACACACACACACACACACACACACACACACACACACACACACACACACACACACACACACACACACACACACACACACCAACCAACCAACCAACCAACCAACCAACCACATTATTCAAAGCATGCACTGCTCAAGGTGCGGCCATAGTTGAATGATTATAGAGCCCGCCTTGGAACCCAGAGGTCTCAGGTTCAATTCCAGGCCCTACAGCAATGTGTCAAAGTGTCCCTGACCAAGATACTTTACCCCCAACTGCTCCCCGAGACACTGCCCCCTAGTGCCCACTGCTCCTGTCACTAAGGATGGGTTAAATGCAGATGCTGGTGTTTTCCAAAATATCCAGTGACAAATACCACAAAGGTGTGTGGACTACATTATTATTATTATTATTATTGTTCTGAATAAACATAAAAATGCATGACCGTCTGTCTAGTATTCTGTGTAAACAGTCTGTCAGTAATAAAGCTATGCACGATTATGCATTATGTGAATTCATATTTTGAATAAGAGCTTGGTGAAAAGGAAAACATCCTTCAACTCGTTAAAACCGGATAAGCATCTGTGTCATTTTAACGATTTTATCGTTGGCTATTACAAAATAGCAGATATACAAGCTCACAGCGCGTCACTTCGTGCCACGCTGTGAGCTTGTATATCTGCTATTATTGAACATTTTTGAAATTTTGATATATATTCTTTAACACAAATCTTCTCTTCTGGTGGTCCCTGGCACAAAACATTTTCAGATGGGGGGTCCACGTCCAAATACATATAATTATGGGGGTCCTTTATTATATCATAACTTCAGCGACAGCAGTGGATTAAAGTTACCATGGAAATGTCATGATCATATAATGATCATGAAACTTTGGTCGTTAAGGTCAGGTGTAGTTGTGGAAAAGCAGTGGTGTAAAGTAACTAAGTACGCCTACATGTACTCAAGTACCACCCGTGGAGTGCCATAAACGTAATATCACATTAAAAAAAAAAAAAATCCACAAGGGGCGCTCTTACGCAACTTAGGAATGATCCTACAACCCTTTAACACATTGAGTGCCAGAGGTTTTTAAAAACAGGGTACAGCCAGTGCCAGCGTTTTTTACCGGCGATCTTTTTATAGGTGAAGAAGCCACATCGAGGACCTGGATGTAAATTAAAGGTGTCTGGGCGATGGCCAAGGGTCCCGTCTAACGACTGGAACAATAACATTTCTACCGCCATCCGCCATTGCAGAGAGATCGCCCGTCGAAAATGGCTTGTTTTGACCACAGTAAAAAGACATGGTAAATGGTGCATTTATATAGCGCTTTTATCCAAAGCGCTCGGAGATATGGACCTTTTTCTCAAGATCCCATCATTGGGGCGGATGCGCGTTTTTTTGGGATGACGTCACATCCGTCCATTCCCTTTTAATACAAGTTGCATCATCCCAGACTACATTTCAACACCGTGACATATACTGTACAGTAAATGTGACAAAATCGTTCATCTTAAGCATCTCTGGTGGTTCAGTGTGACAGGGATAAGAATGGCTGTCTACCAGCCCATCCATGCTATTGTAGGATAGTCAAACTGAGACCGTTTATATAACCGCTACCAACACATACAAATAAATGGAAGGTCATTTTTTTTTGTGTGTGTGTTTTAACCCATTTAGACCTGAGGCCGATTCTAAAAGCGCCTTTTAAATCCTGACCTAAGTTTTCTGAAAAAAATTCAAATATGTATTAAAAAACTATGCTATACTTTTGCTATATACTGTACATAGCAACAAGAACCCCAAAAGGGGTTCCCGTCTTGAAAGGTATAGTTACAAATAGGGGTTCCCGCCCAAAATGGGTTAACAGAAACCGCTACTTTCACCGGGGGAAATTACTGTGGCGATTTGACAGGTTTCATGCGTTAAATCACAGTGAAATGTGAATCGATCCCTATCTGCTGGTCTGTGTGTGCAGACGGTTTCATGAAAAATGGCTCACTCAAGACCGGGGTCCACATTTTCCTCCTGTCCCCCTTTTTGTTTGTGCTGAGGTAAAACATTGCCCACGGCATTCGTTGGCTGACGAAGGTTGTAGATTATTGTCACGCAATATGACACGTAGACTCAATTCGACTCGACTCGCACAGTCTGACAAAGTAGGCTAGATGATAAAGATTTAACCTTCCCCCTTTTCGTCTTTCTGTCAATTCCCAGTTGCCCTTTGTTACTGTTAGTACAGCGGTTGTTACGAGTGTGAGTATTGTGTGACTGTGTGGCAGTGTGTGTGTGGGTTTTGTGTCAGGGCATGTGTGGGATTGTGTGTGAGTTTTGAGTGTTCACTTCCAGGTGCTGACCATCACCTGATTGCTGGCTGCCAATCACCCTAGCTCCTGGTGATGGGGTGGAGAAGACTGGAGAAGACTATTTAAGATCTGTGAACACCTGTGGTCTTTGGCAGCACTTTCAGTAGTGCTGTCCAGAGCCTTCTATTAGAGAGTTGCGCCAATGAGGGGTCAGAAACAGCGTCGGTCACGTGGTTCATGTAGCTGGAAATAGTGACAAGGAGCCGTCGACTTCAATGCATTCCATGAACTTCAGGATTTGTCACTATTTTCCAATGTATGTGTATGTAGAAGACCTGGCCCGAAGAAGTGAACGGAGTTGGCGTAACTCTCTAATAGATGGCACTGGTGCTGTCCACCCACACACACTTGGTGTTCTTTGTATTAGTATTTAAAGGGCAAGACCACTTTGGTAGAGGTTTGGGTTGCGTAGTTACCTTGCCATGATGTAACTCCAAAGGTGGACAAGAAATCTAAAATAATTGCTCGATTGATTAGAAATTGATCATTCAAAATATGCTCCTCATTGACTTACAGTACATTGTACAGTGAAACAGCTCTCTAAGTCACTCATTTAGCACGTAAACGAACACAAACAACGCTGATACAGACAATATAGAACATCACCAAACCCAGCACTTTTTTAAACATTTTTATTTAAAAAAAAACAGTACTGGGTTTGGTGATGTTCTATATCGTCTGAATCAACTTTGTTTGTGTTTGTTTACGTGCTAAAAGAGTGACTTTGAGAGCTGTTTTACCGTACAATTCAAGTCAATGAGGAGCATATTTTGAATTATCAATTTCTAATCAATCAAGCAATTATTTTGTATTTCTTGTCCACCTTTGGAGTTACATCATAGCAAGGTAACACAAGCCAAACCTCTACCAAAGTGTTCTTGCCCTTTAAGTTACTGTATTTTGAGTCCTTAAAGGAGTAGTTCACCCCAAAAAATACTTATTTTCTATCAATTGCACACCCCATGAAGCCTTGAATCCATGGATTTATTTTAGTTTTTGTCGCATTCCTAAGCTAATAATTTGATTCCCGTCTCCTACCGGCTAATGTATCCGGTAGGAGACACAAAGTAGATTATTTGTGTCTCCTACCGGAAATACACCCGGTCATCACATTATTGGCTTAGGAATGCCACAAAAACAAATAAATATCCCTGAATTCAAGGCTTCATGGGGTGTGCAATTGATAGAAAATAGGTCATTTTTTGGGTGAACTCCTCCTTTAAGTCATTTTGTTATATGTGATCCCTACTGGTAAAAGCTTCCCCAAGTCGCGTTTGTGGAAACAGAGGAAAATGGGAATTTAACTGTGTTTTTCGGGGTTTTTTTCATATTAACACAGTTCGAATGTTGAAGGTTTCTATTGCAAAATATAGTCGTGGGAGAATCATTAAATGGTTACATTTGTAGGGCAAAGTAGGCTCTACTAGGCTGCTTTTGAGCGAGTCTCTGTGTTACTTTGGGGGGTGGAGAGACACATGGCCGAGATTTGCATAGTGGTTTCGAATGGTCATGGCTTGGCATTGTTCTCCGGTTTCTCTCTCTAGTACAGCCCCCATAAGTGTTTATGTTAGTAACGTTTCATTAATGTTGCTACGGGGTCCCCAATCAATTGAGTAGTAGTCTAATTTCACTATTCAATTCACTGGAAATTATTACAATGCTAAATATGTATTTGTTATAGGTTTCAATATCACCAGCATGCATCTCTTCCTTGTGTAAATATCTTGGCATAACCATCCAGTGGATTAGAATAATAACACAACTGTTACAATCTCTTATTTCTACAGGAAATCACCTTTCACATGCCAACTGACAAAATGAGAGAAGAAGCCGTAAGTAATCTATTTGTTGATTATGGAGCATTCAGAATGGTCCATGCAGGCCTTTTATGTTCTTTTTGTTCAACTAAGACACATTTTATTTGTCCTACTTGACAAAACTGCAGTACCCTGACCAGGTCCTGTCATTTGTCCCATAGTGTAACTGCAGCGGTGCCTTTGCCTTTCACCTGAAGAATTTTGTCAAAGAACTGTCTGTAAAGACGAGGCTGGACAGTGATCTTCTCACGAGCCTGAGGCATAATGCCAAAACTCTCTCTAAACATCATCAACTGGTTAGTGATACATTTTCTCCTTCTGAATTTAGAACGCTGTTCTGACACCTAACCCCTTGAAACTCATGACTGATTGATTCGCACATCACCAGCCTTTCTGTCAACCAGCCACACTTTTGTGGCTGATGTTCAAACTGTTGCCAGTAAACTCAACTCTAAGTACAAGTCATTCTCTCCGTCTTTTTTTTTTCAAAGGGGGAAAACGCGTGCACAAGTATCGTTAAGAAGTGCAAATTGAGCACCATGGTGGATGCTTACAAAATCTTCCTTCAGAAAATGAATGAGGACGAATGCGTAAGTAGCCCTGGCGTCAACATGCTGCTCCCATTCTCACCACTTACACATACAAGACAACAAACATGTGGTACTTTGTATTGCCATTTATGACACATTTTCGAGTCAAATAGCTTATAGTTTTCATAAATGTTTTGTGCTCAGTGTTGTTCCCAGACAGTGGTTATTGTTACTGATTTGATCACTGTTTTTCCCTGCAGAGCACGACAGTTTAAGGAAGGGGGAGATGAGAAGTTCTGTCCATGCACCTGTGATCCCTAATGGAGACCCTGTTTCCATGTTTTTACTTTATAAAATGAAGATGACACATAAATGTATGACTGTGCTGGATATAAATAGAGTATGTATTTTTGTATAAACCCATAAGTATATATTTTATTTATATATATTCTAATTGGATTTCATGGAAGTTCAGGGAATGTATTTATTGTTTTATCTATTTATTTTTGTAGCTGGATGTCCATTTATTTATTTAGTTATGTATTGATGATTGTTGAACATGTTCGAAAAGTAATATCAGTGAAATCAATGTTATTTCTGCACAGAACCACTTTGCTGTTGATTTCAAATAAAACACCTGTTCATAATTATATCTGTGTGCTTTTGCAAATTCTCCATGAGACAGACTTGTGAACAACAAAGTGACTGTTTGCTTTATAGACACCAGAAGGAAGAAACACACAGTAGCTCAACATTCAATACAGTCCCCTCACTTTACACACACAAAAGCAAGGTGTTGGACCTAGTTTAGTTGTTTTTTTGGCTCTATTTTCTCCGCCAGGCCGAAAGGCATGGCCGAGACTATGTTTTGTACCATGTCCGTCCGTCCGTCCGTCCATCCATGTAGACCTTGTATTGTGAATTTGTACTTCCATGTACTGTTGTTCTCATGTCTTACTAAATAAAGTACATCAATCAATCAATCAATCAATCAATCAATCAATCAATCAATGTCTCGTCTGTGATCAGCTAATCTCCGGCACCGTTGACTTGATCGTAGCGAAACTATGCACACACACTCCCTGGATGCCAAAGCAGAACCTCTGCCCCAATATCTTCCAATGGGCCATTATAGCGCCACCAGGAGGCCATTTTTTGCAAAGATTTTTTTTGACAGTGTACAGATTTTGTCCAAACATCACGCAAATCGATACACAGTATCTCTATAGTCAATAGAGAATTCCGAACATTGCTGGCTCAATAACCTACCTGACCTGGCGGAGACCTGTGCTCCGAGGAGCACTTTTTCTAGTTTAATAACGTTTTTTCTCTAGTAGTCTTTGAGTACTTTAATGAGCGCTATATAAGTCTGATGTATTGTCATTATTAAATATTGTACAGACCAACGTTTTGTGTCTTAATTTGGGATAATCGAGCTGTAGACTGGTTTACTGGTAGGGAGTTCTCACAGTGGAGCTGACCACCATTCCATTGTGAAAGAAGTTTGCAAACAAGTTTGTAAGTCTTATAGCAGATCAAATCTGAAATGCTTGCCCACTTTCAAACGAAAAAAAAAAAGATATAATTCAAGTCAGCGAGAATCATTTGGATAATACTTTTTATATAGTTGTGTATGTGTTTTATCTGGATCGTGAGTCCATATTAACCACTTAAGCCGCCCTACGGTAGGCTGTACCTGTATACTTAGTTGTATGACAAATAGTGAAAATAGCAGACCTCTCACCCATCCTCAACCACTCAAACATGCATGCAGAAAACCCACAACCCTGCAGTTATAAATAGAACACAGACACACACACAGACACCCGAATATCTCTATCTATCAGCTCCCCCCCCACACACACACACACACACACACACAGTATGCAATTTCCCCCATATGAACCGCAATCCCACACAAGGAGAGAATGATGAATATAGTATTTCAGGTTAATTCACCAATGCTCCATGCATCTGTGCCAGAACTACTTGTCACTGGTCACCAGCCATGGACTTAGGAAGGTTTTGGACACAAATGATGATTATCTTCCAGTCGTGTCCTGTCCTACAATTAAGAGATTCTGCTGTCATGGACATTAATATGTGATCTTTCCCTCGACACCCCTTTAATTTTTACACCTGCGTACTCATCTGTTTGCTTTGATGGTATCAAAACACCAGCTTCCATGATGACAACTGCAAACACCACCAGACCGAAAACAAACTTTTTGAACAGCAACTTTGAAGATTCAAGATCAGAAGATTCAAGCAGATTATTCATCACACATTTTGGAGGCAGGGGGATACACACATTTTTAATTTATTTATTTTATTATTAAGTTTGGTGTAAATTATTCAAGTCACTCAGGGTCGTCAAGCTATTCACCACCACACCACATTGCTCAGTCAACAGTGCTCATTAAAGATCTTACTGTTTTATCTCTCTCTTTTTAAAACATGCTTAGCTGTACCTCACCCCACCAGGGGACAGTTCTGTATTGTAATTTGAATAAATTTTTTCTTCAGGACCATCAAGCAGGGGTCATCAACATGCCGGCTTGCGATGGACATTGTGTGTGTGTGTGTGTGTGTGTGTGTGTGTGTGTGTGTGTGCGTGTGCGTGTGCGTGTGCGTGTACGTGTGTGTGTGTGTGTGTGTGTGTGTGTGTGTGTGTGTGTGTGTGTGTGTGTGCGTGTGCGTGCGCGTGCGTGTGCGTGCGTGTGTGTGTGTGTGTGTGTAAAAGAAGAAGAGTTTTACCTTAGCTGTCACAACTCATTGTCTCTCTGTTTTGGGTTTGCATTTTGAATACAGACAGTCTCTCCAGACACAGGAATGCTTGTGTCCCTTCAGTGGGGACACCATGCCGTGGTTCCTGAATGCAGTTTTCTACATAGCCTGTTCATCAACACAGGTCCTTTTGGTGCAACCCCCATCTGAAAATGTTTCGTGCCATTGTATTATGAGGTGTTTCTAAAGTGTAGTTGTTTATTTGGGCTTGTTTCTGAAGTGTATTTGCTTATTTTCAATCTCTGGCTCCGTTGGCTTGATCGCAGCGAAACTGTGCACACACACTCCCTGGATGCCAATTATTGGCTAAAAATGTCTTCCAAAGTTTGCAGGAGTGCTCCGTTTTGAACAAAATGCCACAAATTATGAACACAGCTTGCAATTTCCGTGACATTTTGCACGCACATTCTCACTAGGCAGAGGAAGAAATGCCACTAGAACATTTTCAAATCAGCCTCATGGTGGCGCTATAACAGGCCGATTCGTGTTTTTACCTATAACTGCACCGATCTGTGCACAACTTTGTATGCGCACTCCCTAGAGGCCAAGGAAAAACCTTTGCCCTGCATTTTTCACATCTGCCTTTTATAGCGCCACCAGGAGGCCAACTTATATAAAACACATTTTTGGATATTACTCCTTCAGATGTTGTTCAAATTTCACGCAAATCGGTACACATGATCTCTATAGTCATGTGATCAAGATGGATTTGTTAGATTTTTCGTATTCCATCCTCATTGGCTAAGATTGACATCTAAAGTTTGCAGGAGTGGCCCGTTTTGAACAAGCAGCGTCCGATTGCGGTGAAACTTTGCACGCACATTCACACTATGTTGAGGAACAAATGCCACCCTTTCAACATTGCCCTATTATAGCGCCGGAGGCCGATTATTATTACTTTTTTAATATTACTCACATTTTTGCTAAACACATTTTTTGACAGTACTCCTACAGATTTAGTTTTTTGACATTTTACTACAGACGAGAGGCTATGCAGCCTGTACGCAATTGGCTCGAAAGTCCCATAGCCTTAAGGGGAACTCCTTCAAGGCTATGAATCAGAGGACCACCATAACTCTGGGTCCATTTGGTATATTTGTAAACTCTCAGAGTTACAGACTTCTAAGGGTCCATTTGGAACCCCCTATAGCGATCGTTAAAGGGAACCGTTCTTCAGGACCATCAAGCAGGGGTCATCAACATGCCTGTAGATCATTTATTTTCACAATGTTGGCCTCTTTTTGTGTAGGCTATATTTGACAATTTGGCCAATTTGGTGTTAAAAATGTCTTAAAAGTCATTGTAACTTTGGAAATGTGCAGATATCCTTTATACACTTATACTGTATGTTGGTTTATTTACCGTTGAGTGATAAAACAATGTTGCACATTAAGCTAATCATCTGGGGACCCCCTAAAAAAATGTGGGACCCCCAGGAATATGATACAGACAACACACATACAGGGAACTAACAAAAAATAAAATCTGTCACGATTACAAAATTGATGATGAATTAATTGTCTTAAGATTATTGCGATCAACGATTTAATTGTGTTTTTTGGCATTGAACATTGGAACATTATGTTTGCCTTTTAGGCTTCGTAATCAAAATTGGCACAGGGCAGCAGACATGACAAATAGTAATACAAAGAAACATATTTAATAATGTTATACTTGCAAATAATTTACAAGCTACATGTATCTACACACATCCACATGTAAACTTGTAGATCTGCTAATTCTGCTATTTTTGTAAAAAAAAAGTTTGAAAATGTTCACAACGCATCGTGAGCTTGTAAATCTGGAATCGCCCCCCCCCCCCCCAACAGCAGATAAAACACTACAGTAAGTCTTCAGTGTTATTATATATTATAGAACAGCAGATAAAACACTACAGTAAGTCTTCAGTGTTATTATATATTATAGAACAGCAGATAAAACACTACAGTAAGTCTTCAGTGTTATTATATATTATAGAACAGCAGATAAAACACTACAGTAAGTCTTCAGTGTTATTATAGATTATAGAACAGCAGATAAAACACTACAGTAAGTCTCAGTGTTATTATAGATTATAGAACAGCAGATAAAACGCACCATGTTGAGTTTAGAGTCTTTAAACACACAACTCATTGTAATAATGAATGATTATCTGTCATAACACAGATAAAGGTCCAAAGCAATCTGGAAGAAGAACTGGTACATTCATAAACTATAGACTGCACTGCATCCAAACTACAAGCTGGCTGTTGTTTAGCTTGCTGATCTGTTATTTTTGGCCAGAGATGGAAGAAGTTCTCACATTTTGTACTTGAATAAAAGTATCAACACCACAATGTAGAAATACTCTTGTTACAAGTAAAACTCTGGTATTCATAATTTACTTTAGTAAAAGTACAAACGTATTGGCATCAAAATATACTTAAAGCACCAAGAGTAAAAGTACTCATTATGCAGAATGTCCCATTTCAAGTTTTCAAAATATATAAATATATGCAAATCTTTTGAAAATAGCTGAGATCTACAAGCTCACAGCTCGTTGCGATGCGAGCTTGTAGATCTGCTATATAGGAACGTGTCACTCCTTTTGAACAGAGTTTTGTTTTACTGTTTCAGGAAGAGCTGGATGCGCTGGTGGATTAACTGTGTGTGGAGGCCATCGACAAGATACTGAGGATGGTTGAGCTGGGGACCACGACAACACAACACCATCCACCGTCAGTCAAAAGAGGAGTGTCAGAAGGCTTGAAAACACAGGAGGAGGAGGTGACACTTAGAGGTAGGGTTGGATCTGGAAACCGGAGGAACCGATCGGAAACGGATCCAACATTGAGGAACCCGGAATCGGTTCCATCACATTTGGAACCGTTTCCGGAACCGGTTTTATCACACTGTCAGAGCTGGTTATGTGGACTTCACGTCTGCTGTACAATTACAATATCGGTGGTTCTCACACTTTTTTAATTTTCAAGGACCACCATAACTCTGAGAGGGTACAAATGGAACCAAATGGACCCGTGTTTTGGGGGAGGTAAGCGGGGCGGGAGGGTGATATTATTCACTGCATGTACTCCTACGGGCTGGGGCGGCACCTGTGATCAGTCACTGCTGTTGTACTCCAATTAATCAAATTCTTTCTTTTTGTTGTTGTTGTTGCTTTTTACCTCTTTTTCTCCTCAATTTAGTCATTATGCCAAAGAATTTGATTTAATTGTAGTGCATGACTATCTTTTCACCCTCTCCTTGTAGGATTAAACGAGCACTGCGTCCTCGTAGACGAGGACCCAGAAAACGGTCCTGATGACGAGGACTGCGTGTCCCCTCCCACCGTAACCGAGCACCAAGACCACGAGTACGCCCGGCCCCCGTCTCCCCCCTCATCCCCGGTGTCTACGGACAAGAGCACCGGCAGCACTGCACGGCACACAAAAAAAGAAGGGGAAGGGAGTGTCGGGCGGGAGGAGTAGGACGAAGGCTCTATGTCCTCCTGGTGGGGGCTCCTCACTGGCAGGTGAGTCAGTAGGATACAACAGCAGCGACAACACAGGAATACATTGGCATAATGACTATATTGAGGAGAAAAAGAGGTAAAAAGCAGCAACAACAAAAAAAGAAAGAATTTAATTGGAGTGCATGACGAAACTTCCAACGAAACTTCGGAAGATCCGGATTCTGACGTCCAATTCAAACCAGGCACGGCGCTGGCACATTATGATGGACAACAGTAACACAGTACACACTGACACACAGGGTACAGAGACAACACACTTCATATCGTCGCTGTCGGACAGAAACCTCTTATCTCCATCCTCGAACGTTTTGTGTTTTCCCGTAAACTAATGCCCTACTTGACCATATTACAGCGTCACACAAAAGCATCAAAAGTAGCAGATCCACAAGCACAAGTTTCGAGCTTGTGGATCTGCTAATTTTGCTATATTTGAAAAGTAACAGTTTTGGACATAAAGTATGAGGTTTCCACCCTGACAGAGACAATATACTGTAGTGAACAAACATAGCAACACAGTACATGTATGTATGCATGTATGCATGTATGCATGTATGCATGTATGCATGTATTATGAGTGTGGCATGTTTGTTTGGTTGTTTGTTTCTGGAGAAGAAACCAGTGTGTCAGGCTCCACCCACTCCCCATATTTCACGGATTGGTCCAGCTTCCAGCTACTGGGCTCAATTCATTGTCATTGGATGTGTTCCAGACTGAATATTTCACTAGTGAAAACTGAACACGAGAGAATTTAGGTCGCCTAAAATCGTGAGGCTAACTTTTCACACTCTCCTTGTAGGAATAAACAGGCACTGCGTCCCCGTAGACGAAGACCCAGGAAACGGTCCTGATGACAAGGACTGCGTGTCCCCTCCCACCGTATCCGAGCACCAAGACCACGAGTACGCCCGGTCCTCGTCTCCCCCCTCATCCCCGGTGTCTACGGACAAGAGCACCGACAGTGCTGCACGGCACACGGAAAAGAAAGGAAAGAAAACGCCCAGCGGACGCAAGAGAAAGAAGTCCCTTGAGTTGACGGTTCACGGGATTCTGGCGTTCAAATGCGAATGCTGTGACAAAAGCTACAAGACATGGACTTCGTACCGTGCGCACCTGAGGTCGTACCGGCACACCAGAGAGAGGACCTGCTTCTGCGACGTCTGTGGCAAGGGCTTCTCCTCCGTCTCTTCCTTCAAAGAGCACAGAGTCACACACTTCGACAGGACCTTCACCTGCGACGTGTGCGGGAAGAGCTTTCATCAAGCTGCCCACCTTAGGCAACACAAACAGGTGCACGAAGAGGTGAAGGCGTATCAGTGTGCGACCTGCGGGAAAGGCTTCACACAGGTGACGCACCTGAAGGCCCATCATACCATCCACACCAATGAGAAGCAGCTCTGCACCCTCTGCGGCAAAAGCTACACGACACGAGATAGCCTGAAGACCCACATGGTTATTAAACACTCGCATGAGCTTCCACCCGACAAGCTGCCAGAGAGTTTAATTACTTGCGAGGTCTGTGGGAAGACGTTCCCGAACCGTTCGACGTACAAAATGCACAAGATGATGCACACAGGGGAGAGGCCCTTTCACTGTGAGGTCTGTTGGAAGCGCTTCAGGACAAAACATATGCTAATAACCCATAAGTACATCCACCAGGGGGAGAACCCGGCTGTGACATCTGGCTGTGACATCTGTGGGCAGACATACAAGAGCAAAGAAAAGCTAAAACAACACAAGTACACCCATACAGGTGAGAAACCACACAAATGCTCCGTCTGTGACAAGACCTTCCCGTATGCCACCTATTTGATAAGACACAAGAGCATGCACACAAGAGAGACGCCGTACAGCTGCAAGGAGTGTGGGAAACACTTCCGCCTGCTGACTTTCCTGCAGGCCCATAAGCAGACTCTGGGTCACAAGAGACGGACGTCATCAGACATGACGTCCTCGGAAAACATTAACAGCAGCAGGTCTCCTACTGCTGCAAAAAAAAATCTAAATAAAAAATAAAAAAAATAGCTTATCTACAAGCTACGCATTGTGAGCTTATAAGATCGGCTCGGTGGTCGAGGAGTCTCCAAAATCAGGATTGGCATCGGACCCCAAGAATCTATCATCATCGGTAAATAGAAATGAAAAAATCTGAAATGATATTCTGGTCATAGGTTCAAATCCCAGTACCAGCC
This sequence comes from Gymnoscopelus braueri, assembly GCF_963280865.1. NCBI lineage: Eukaryota > Metazoa > Chordata > Actinopteri > Myctophiformes > Myctophidae > Gymnoscopelus > Gymnoscopelus braueri. The sequence continues at coordinate 9,904,960 of NC_137619.1, read as the reverse complement.
AAAGTGTCTCTGAGCAAGAAGACACTGAACCCCCCCCCCCCCCCCTACCTGCTTATTCTATTTTTTGCCTTTCTGTGGGCAAAGGTCTCCGCTTCAGGGTGAAAAATAACAATAATATGCAAATATGTAAAAATGAGTCCGTTATGTTCTGTGTCAGATGAGCATGTTCATACACTGTTCATTTCACTTAGTGGTATGTTTTTGCTATCACATTGAAATGCTCACCAACACTGTCACATTAAATACATATGTATATATTGTTTGCAGATGTGCTCATTTGTTTTTTTTTATCCTTATATTTTTTTAATTTAACTTCCTGTGGGCATAATTACCAGAAAACAAAAGGTTTTAACAACTTTGACCCAATATACTAACGATGAATGGTGAGAATAGCTGATCTACAAGCTTGCAACACATATTTTCGCAATGATTTGATGACCGAAACAGGGATGCCTGGTTGAAAGTGGTTAAAGCAGCACTATGTAACTTCCCTCTTCTACCCCGGTTTTGAACCCGGTTTCCTGCGCAAGTGCTGACATTTTTACCATTGAGCTAATAGAGCCTGCCTGCTTGCTCAGGGGATAAATGTAATCTTGACCATCAGGTCAAAATTCGTGTCAGATCCTGTGTCTAGGTGACTCATGACCTTTGACACGATCTAAATGTCTCAATAGCAGAGCAGGGAGACAAAATACAACCACCAGTGGAGGACAGGATTCCTAAACAGTAAATGTCTAAATTCTCTAAAATATGTATAATACATATTTACAGGATAAATGGCATTAAATAATCTCATTGCAGTGTTTATTATGATAAGAATAAGAGCAGCTTTGTACTGTACATAGACCTCAGCAGGCCTGTCACAATTATTACTATAATCCAGGGGTACGCAACCTTAGGCACAGGGGAGGGTGATCACTGGCACACTGGCATAAATATGAGAGAGAGGATTTTTGGTTTAGAATACAATATATGTTTTAATGTTGTCAATTGAATTAACACATTCAATCCGGGAATGTATCTGTCTCATTTTCGAATTTAGCTATAGCCATTATTTCATACTTTGGCTATTTAATTGTTAATTGAAAATATACAAGCTCATGTGAATTCATATAAGTTTGTAGATCTGCTATTTTTGAAAAATCATGAACATTTTTGCAAATCTTTGAATATATATATTTTTAAAGTGAACATTTGCAACTCAAATCTTTGCTTCTTGGTGGGGGGCGGGGGTCCCTGGAACAAAATATTTTGAGATGGGGGTCCGCGACCAAATACATATCCTTTTGGGTGGTCCTGCACATGAAAAAGTTTGAGAACCCCTGATATTATAGCAACATACGTTTTTTCAGAAAACTGTTAGGATTTAGAAGACATTTGTAGACACGTTCCCGGATTGAATAGGTTAAGTCCCCTCACATCTGTATGCAAATTATATCCTGAACATAATTCTACATGCGTTCAAACTCTGAACTCTGACCGGGGAGGGAGTCGGGGAGATAAAGTAGATGGGTTACAAAGTCTAATGATCATTATTCATTACAATGTCTTGATATGAAAGAAAACATTTCAAAAGAAGGGGGGAAAAGTTTGATTTATGGACAATTTAAATCTGCTGGAAATATTTAATTTTTATATTTTGATGTGGTGTAATAACATGGCACACTGTCTCAAAAAGGTTGCTGTAATCGTTTCCATGTTGAAAAATGTCATGCTCTACATTTTCAAACATTCCAAAAATAGCAGAAATAGCAGATCTACAATTCACAACAGTGTAACCAAATTCAAAACAGAAATTAGTTTTCCAGTTTCTTTCCCTTTTTTAAATTCATCAGTGTACAATAAACAACAATACAAATACATCTTGAATGAAAACATACAGTTAAACTGTGAACATGGTGACATGATCAGTGAGCTTGTAGATAGATCTACAAGGTGCTGTTTCAAAGTCCAAAGTAGATCGTCTGCTATTTACACTATTTAAAAAGAAGATTAAAAGTATTTGTTTTTCTTTTAATTCATGAAATGTCTTTGATGGTTGTATTTATTTATGCAATTATTTTTGGAAAATGTTTGAATTTGTTTTTAATTCATGAATTTTTTTGCATTAAATTTTTTTTTTTTGCAATAATAATAATTAAAACAAAATGTAGAAAACAAAATAATAAAGGGACATTTAGTCGCAACCCATAAACATTGGTCCGCAACCCACAAAAGGGGCCCGACCCAGTGTTTGGGAAAGCACAGTTTCTCAACGTTGGGTACAGGGACCACCAGGGGGTCCAAATGGACCCTTATGGGTCTGTAAATGTGAGAGTGTACACATGGAACCAAATGGACCTGTGACTCCCAGACTTACATGAACACTGAGGATTTAACAGTGTGGATTGGGGATTCTGGAGGAAAAAGAAAGAAAGAAACTGCATCGAATGGGGACATGGTCTAAAAATAGTTCTCAAGCTTGTCAGTGCGAAGGACCCCCACATTGATGTATATTTAGCCGCGGACCCACATCTGAAAAGGTTTTGTGACAGGGACCCTCAGAAGAGAAAAAAATATTCATAATTTTCTTAACATTTCTGAGATTTTTCAACAAAATAAAATCTAAAATAGCAGATGTACAAGCTCGCAGCACGTGACGCGCTGTGATCATGTTTGATTGATGTAGTTTATTTAGTAAGACATGAGAATAGTACATGACAGTACATAACAGTACATGGAAGTACATTCACAATACAAGGTCTACTAAACTGGAACTCTCATTAAGCACTAAGCTTGTTTAAGATGAGAACCCCATGCACACAAATCATGATGTACATTGTACAATGTACATTTGCTCTTTTTGAATAGCCAACATATAATGGATAAAGTGGTTAAAATGATTGTGATGCTATATTAACTGCTTTTGCCGGGTACCCCTCGGAATAGAAAATGTGTAAACAAAACAAAGAAAAAACATTAATTTACACTGATGATAGTGCTGTCAAACAAGTCTATGAAGCTATGAAATCTATGAAAAGGTTTAATCTGCAACACGATTGTATTCAATATAGTGGGGGTCCCTGCTTCATCTCTCTCTCAGCTAAGGGGTCCTTGGCCCCAGATGATGGTGAAGTGACAATTTCAGGACTTTTAAGACCATTTTAATACCTAAAAAAAGAAAGAAAGAAATTAAATTAAAAAAGACCAAAAGTAATCAACAAACTATATAATACAAACTGGACAAACATTGGCCAAATTGGCCAAACAGGATTTTGTGTGAAAAAAAATGTAGTACTTTTTTCCAGCCACTGCTATCAAGAAAATAAAAACTTGGCGTTTTGTTTTGTTTTGTTTTGTTTTGAAGGCCTATCGAGGCACTTCCGGATGTGTCGTCGTTACAAGTGTTGCCATGTCAGCTTATTATAAGCTACTTTGGGCTTGTTTTTCTTTGAAGTTGCTTGTAAATATTGGTAGTTTGCGGGTTGTGGTTTTTTGGGGCTTGTTTCTAAACTCAAGTGTAGTTGCTTATTTTGGGCTTGTTTCCTAATTTAATTTATTTTTTAAACCAGTGGTTCTCAAACATTTTCATGTCAAGGACCCCCAAATTAGTTTGTAAATATCCAAGGAACTTGAAGGAAGGACCCCCATCTGAAAATATTTTGTGTCAGGGACCCCTGCTTGTATTAGATTTTTTTTGATTTTTTTTATATGTCAACGTGTCGCATCACGACGCGTTGTGACTTGTGAGCTTGTAGATCTGCTATTTTCAAATAGCCGAAGCACGTCACTTCTTTTGGGCATGTTTTCATAGACCTAGTTGCTTATTTCTCTCACAAAATCTGGCAACGTTGGTTGTTACTGCCCGGTCCGGAAAGGGCGGGGTTTAGTGTTCCCTCTTCCCAGTTCTAAAATATTAGCTGTTTGGTTGATAATGATAATAGAAGATAAAGTACAGTTACAGTGTTTCTAAAACTAAAGATAAGACGCTAAAAGCAGTGTGTTTTAAAAACGACACCATGTTGAGTTTAGAGTCTTTTAACACTCAACTCCTTGTAATAATGAATGATTTCACCAAGGCGGTCATAGCACAGATAAAGGTCCAAAACAACGTGGAAGAAGACCTGGTAAATAAACTACATTTCTGTAAAAAAAAAAGAAAGAAGAAGAAGATCTGCAAACTAGCGTTGTTTAGCTGTCATCTGTTCTTTTATGGCATGATGCGAAACCCTCGTAAGATAAAGTATAAATTCATTTAGTGGGGTAGACATTAGCCATGGATCCAAGACGCTCATCTGTCATGATAGGCATGGATGAACTTCAACCTGGTGTTTGCACTTTCTCCCTTTTTGCCCCGAACATCTACATAAACGTTCGGATTTCAAATATAAAGTGCTTACCCTATGGTGACGGATGTTGAAATTATGTACGGCCCCCAGAAGTACCCGTATATACCGTATTGTTCAGTTAAAAAGCATTTTAATCCGATTGGTGGCCATTTTATCACAGAGTTGTAATATATCAGAGTGAAATACACCTCCCAACCGATAGGGTTGCGTGGTTGAAAGCATGAAAGAATACGGAGAAATGGCCACCAATCCGAGTAAAATGCTTTTTATTAAACAATATGAAAGATACAGGTACTTCTGAGGGTCCGTGCATAATTGTAACATCCGTGGCCATGGGGTAAGTTTTTTATATTTGAAATCTGAACGTTTGTGTAGATGTACGGGTCAAAAAGGGAGAAAGTGCAAACACTATGTTGATGATCATTCATGACTGTATCAGGGCTAGGTAGATATTAGCCCTAGAATGGCTGACAGACTGACTGAACGCTGCATTTTCGTGGGGGCATTCTAGCTTGGTGGGGCTATTTATGTAGGCCAGGGGTCCTTGGGAGTTCCAGGGGGTCCCCAGCAAAATTAGTTAATACAGCATCTAAATCAGTTAATAACACTTCAACCCTAAATGTATCAGCTTTTAGCTGACCTAACAAGCTCACGTTTCAACAACACACATCTTGTATGGGTCCCACCCCGCCACAACATATTTTCATATTGGGCTCTGCGACCAATACATATCAATTAATTTGGGGGTCCCTGACAGTTTGAGAGCCACTGGTGTAGGCTACTCACCCTACATTGCTGTGATTTGGGGCCCAGCTCTTTTCATCTAGTATCAATCATAGCATATCCATTTGAATGTTCTGGCGGAAAACATGTATTCAGTCAAAGTTGACAATAATGGACAAGTTGTAACTTGGTCCAAGTTGCATACTGATTGATTGATTGATTGATTGATTGATTGATTGATTGAATACTTTATTAGTAAGACATGTAAACAGTATGTGGTACAGTCAGACATTAACTCTTTCAGTGCCATGCTTATTTATGGAATTTTGGGTTGTGAGTGCCACAACCAAAATTAATTGTAAAAAAAAAAGTGCTTAGGAGCCGAGATACAGCCTTTTTCAGTAAAAAGTTAAACAAGAAGTGAATGGAGCAGCAAATCTTCAATTAAAAAAAAAAATATTGTGGCACACGGGGCGTTAGGCCTCATGACGTATTTGACGTATTGTGGCACTGAAAGAGTTAAGGCTAAAAGGATAACACCAAAAAGCTCTTGTGGACCTACATATTCAATTCATCAACATAGTATACAAAATGTAATACAAGAACGCTCGCCCCAAAACCCGCTCGCCCCGGGTCAAATCTGGGTAATCTGGGAATCTGGTATCCAGGTATTCCTAAACGTAACGTCAGTAAAACTATGCCTAAACTTAACCTTATTCCTAAACGTAACCTCACAATTCCACATTGAGTTGATATTCTCTAGGTGGCACTTTCGCTAAAAACCAGGGTCCTAGAAGCGGGGGTGGTATGGGGTCCTAGGACTGCAGTCCTCTACTGCAGGAACAACCGACTACTGCTCTAATCTTCTATGTTTATTGTTTCAGGAAGAGCTGGATGCATTGGTGGAAGGTTTGTGTTTGGAGGCCATCGACAAGATACTGAGCATTGTTGAGCTGACGACAACAAAACAACAATCTACACAATCAATACCTTCAATCAAAATCGAAGAGACAGAAGACTTACACATTGACACAAATGGTACAGAGACAACACACCTCACATACTGTGTGTGTGTGTGTGTGTGTGTGTGGGTGTGGGTGTGGGTGGGTGGGTGGGTGGGTGGGTGTGGTGTGTGCGCGCACACGTGCGTGCGTGCGCATGTATGTGTGAGAGAGATGGCACAATGACCACACGCTCCCTATAAGTGTGGTTCTCAAAGTAGGGTCCAGGAACCCTCCAGGCTTCTTTCCTTGAGGGGGTTCCAAATTATGGACCCTTACAGATCTATAACTCTGAGAGTTATGGGGGTCCTTGAAATTAAAACGTTTGACAACCACTGATCTACAAGCCAAGTTTTACTGGAGAAGAAACCAGTGTGTCAGAAAACAGTCCCCCACTCCCCATATTTCACGGATTGGTCCAGCTTCCAGCTACTGGGCTCATTCGATTCCCATGGATGTTTTCCAGACCAAATATCTCACAGTGAAAACTGAACATGTGAGGTTCAGGTTGTCTTTGCGTGGCTAACTTTTTTTATGCTCTCCTTGCAGGAATAAACGAACCCTGTGGCCCTGAGGAAGAGGACCCAGGAGACGGTCCTGATGGCGGGGATGATGGGGGCATGTCCCACTCCCCTCCCACCCCTCCCAGGCACCAAGACCACGAGTACGCCCGGTCCTTATCCCCGGTATCTGCAGACGAGAACACCAGCGGCGCCACACAGCACAAGAAAAGGAAAGGAAAGAAAATGCCCAACAAACGCAAACTAGGTCCAGAGCCCATGAATCATCCGTGCGAGCGGTGCACCAACATTTTCCCCAGCGTGTTCCGACTGAACGAGCATTACATTAAGGTACACCCAGAGTGTCAAACCTGCGGGGAGCTCTTCCCCGGCATTAAGAAGCTCCGAGAGCACGAGATCAAAGCTCACGGGGTTCTGCCGTACAAATGCGACTACTGTGACAAGGGCTTCAGCCACAAGGGTCACCGTGATGAACATGTGAAGAGAAAACACACCGGAGACAAGGCCTTCATGTGCGACATCTGTGGGAAGGCGTACATCTGCGACGCTGCCCTCAAACTGCACAAAGTCGTTCACTTCGACAAGTCCTTCAAGTGCAACGTGTGCGGCAAGAGCTTTCATCACGCCGTGCACCTCGCGCGACACAAATACGTGCACGAAGAAGTGAAGCCGTATCAGTGCCCGGCCTGCGGGAAAGGGTTCACGCAGGCGGAGAACATGATGAGGCATCAGGCCGCCATCCACGACGTGACGGAAAAGCAGCTCTGCTCCATCTGCGGCAAAAGCTACACACAAGAGAGCATGAGGTACCACATGGTCAGCCAGCACTCTGAACTCGCCAATGAGCGTGTGATTATTTGCGACGTCTGCGGGAAGAAGTTCCAGCACCCTTCGCAGTACAAATTACACAAGGTCACACACTCAAGAGAGAGGCCATTTCACTGTCACATCTGTGAGAAGACTTACAAGCACAAACAAATGCTAAATACCCATATGCACACCCACACGGGTGAAACACCATACAAATGCATTGTCTGTGAGAAGACCTTCAACACGTCTACCAGTTTTATGAGACACAAGAGCATCCATTCTGGAGAGATGCCGTACAGCTGTAAGGAGTGTGGGAAACACTTCCGCCTCCCGACTTTCCTAAAGGCCCATGAGCAGACTTTGGCTCACCGCAAACGGACATCATCAGACATGGCGTCCTCAGAAAACACTAATAGCAGCAGGCCTCCTACTGCTGCTAAAAAAAAGAAAAGTTCATAAGTTTTCAGAAATAGCAGATCTACAAGCTACACTGTTTTGAGCTTGTAGATCGGCCATATGAATTTTCGATCAGATCTATCTTTTTCAAATTGATTACAATTGATTATGCATTGTTTTTGTTCCTTTCTCTTTTTTTTAATGTATTTCTTATACAAACTATCGGTCAAAATATTGGTATAATCGGTAATCATCAGTTGAGCTCCAAGAGAAATTTAAAAAAATCTGAAATGAGTAATCATGTGGTCAAATCCCTTCACCTTTATGTGGGCAAAGGTCTCAGCTTCAGGGTTTAAAAGATTAAGTAACAATTATAATGCAAATATGTAAGATTGAGTCAGTTATGTTCTGCGTCTGTGTTCATTTCACTTAGCGTTGTTTTTGCAATCACATTGAAATGCTCACCAACACTGTCAGATTAAATATATTTTTTGCAGATGTGCACATTTTAATGTTATTTGTTTGTATCCTTCCTTATATTTTCAGAGTTTATCTCCCACTAGTGTAACGACCAGAAAACTAAAGGCGCTAACCACTTTAACCCAATATACCAACAAATTAGTCTCGCGTAGCCAGACAACTATTCCACAATCTCCGAATGAATACGATATAGAATCTGGAACTACACCTTCTGAAAGCCCAGAACAGAAGCGGTCATCTGTTTGTCATTTCCGTTAACGAAAATATATTTTAAAACGTCTTTACATTTTATTTTAGAATTCCCATTTCTGCTAAGCAGCGAGCTATATGTGCTTCGATTATTTTGATTTATATTAAGACAAATTTGCGCGACTGTAAAGATAATACGGAAGGAGGAGGCGTCGTATCCGCTTTATCCTCTGATGATTTTCAGAGCTTCCGTTGTTCCAGACCGTATGACGGAGACATTTGGAAATTGTGGGAGGCAACAGTCTGGCTCGCGAGACTGCTAAACGAATAGTGAAAATAGCAGATCTACAAGCTCCCAACACTTGACTTGTAGAAAGTGTTTGTCTACACATAATGGCATGTCCAAAATAGGGATGGCAGGTTGAAAGTGGTTAATGCAGTATGGGTATGCTTTCCACAAAACTATGGAGAATACTAGGGTTCCTAAACAGGCCTTGTCCTAAATATGCATGTCGTCTCTGTCGGGTGGAAACCTCATTATGTCCAAAACAGTTCCTTTTCAGGATTCAAATTAAAAAAACGGCAAAAGCAGCAGTTCTACAAGCTCAAAACGCGATGCTTCGTGCCACGTTTCAAGCTTGCAGATCTGCTACTTTTGATGCTTTCGTGTGAGGCTGTAGTATGATCAGGTAGGGCGTTAATTTACGGGAAAAAAACACTACGTTAGAATGTGGAGGTAAGAGGTTTCTGCCCGACAGCAATGATTTGTATAATACATATTTATTAATAGACTCAAATAAGCTCTTTGCAGCGTTTATTGGGATTTAGAATAAGAACAGATTTGTACTGTATATCCCATTTAGACCTGTTGTAACCTATACGTTGTTATACCTTTCAATCCGGGAGCCACCTCTGTGTCTTATTAGTTGTTGCTATACATATAGCAACAAAATTCTTTATTTATTGAAATTTTTCACAGAACTTAGGTTAGGTTTTAGAAGGCGCTTTTAGAGTCGGCCTCAGCCCTCGGGCCTAAATGGGATCTACTGTTAAAAGTTTACACTGGAAAAGTGTTGCTGAATGGTCTGTATGCCATGGATTAAAGCAAAATTAAAAAAAAAAGTGAAAAACTTTGTATGGCCAAGTCCTAATGTGCACTAGCGCTGTTTCCTTAACAATTAACACAATATGTAAAATGATGATGTTTTAGTAATATTGTCCCTATGTTCTACATACTGCCAATCAGGTGAAGAAATCACAGACTGAGGCTTTAACCTTTGCTTTAATGAAATATCCAAGATCGTATGGAAGATTCTTCTAAACTAGTCTGACCAATTAAAATGCTCTAATCTTAAAAAAAACTGCAGGCTATTTTCTTTTATGCCCAAGTATGGAGATTCCTTCATCAATCCATCCATAGAAGGGACTGACGTGGGAACAGCTGGATTGCTTGCTCATGGGTGTGACTGTCGAATTGAATTGAATTGAAATTGAATTGAAGCTGGAAAGGATGGCCCAAGACAGACAAGGGTTTTATGAAATGATTAAAATCAATCCCAGTACAATCCCAAAATAAATTAGATATTTGTCAACATTTCCACAAAAAGAACAAAGTGTGTCAATATCAACCTTATATTTTATAAGATGACAGGATAACATCTATGAAGCACCTATTGAAGTACCTTTATATATAACCTCTCGTACCTATTTGTTCCAAAATTGAATCTTCTATTGGATTGAATATTCAGCATGTATTATTTGGACTTTCAAAAAAGGATAAAATGAGCGTAGACAAAATGTATGTTATCAACCTTCTCTTAATTCTTGCAAAATGTATTAATTCATTGTACTAAATTTGCTAAATAGCCTTATCTACAAGCTCAAAACGTGTCACAAAGCAGTGCGTTGTGAGCCTGTAGATCGACTATTTTCAAATAGCCACGGTATATACAGTATACCGGTATAGGGCTGAAGTGGTTAATGCATGTTTTACAAAGTAACTAGCAACTAAAGTGTTCAAATAATTGCAGTGGAGTATAAAGTACAATATTTGCCTCTGAGATGTAGTGGTGTTGAAGTTAAATTATTGAAAATTGGAAATACTCAAGTAAAGTAAAAGGACCTCAAAATTGTACTTAAGTACAGTAGTTGAGTCAATGTAACTGTTACTTTCCACCACTGGCCTTTTTCATGGCAGCCACATTGACATAAATGGTAGTGTAAAGTTACATTGTGTATTTTAATTTGAAAGACCCCCCAGTTCTGCACACAGCATTAGGGCCACAGACCCCCATAACTTTGAGTGTACAAATGGAACCAAATGGACAAGTAAGGGTCCAATTTTGTCCCATTAGATATTCGGCGTAGATGTAGACGAGACGTAGACAAAGGTTTCTTTTTTTTGTCTTCTTTTTTTTACATGTTAAAAAAAAGTGCTCTAGTGTAAGTGGTTCTCAACCTTTTCTGGCCCACATGAAAATTTCAAAAGCGTTTATATTTAGGGTTATGCCCATTGCCCACCCATCTGACCACTTAACAGACTTCATTGTAATGATCAGATGATTGTGTTCTGGATTGGATCAACGGAACTAACATACTATACTTTAACGATGAAAACAAATTTTTCTAGATTTGAAAGAAAAATACTTTTTTTTGTATGTATATAAAATGTAAATTTACATATATAAAATAAAAATATATATTATACAATCACTAAAATTGTAGTGTTTTGTCAATTATTTGGGGTCCCACTCGCAATAACAACGTTTCAATCATATGACCATCATCAGTGCCCTGATGATGACTCAAACATTTGTCCAGGGGTGGAAAAAGTACTACATTTCTTTACTTAAGTAAAAGTATCAATACTGCAATGTAGAAACACACTCTGTTACAAGTAAAAGTCCGGTAATCAAAGTACAAATGTATTGGCATCAAAATATACTTAATAAAGTACCAAAAATTGGCTAAAAGTACTAGTAGTATCGTATGTCTAAAATGTATAAATAATCTTTTGAAAATAGTAGATCTACAAGCTCACAAAGCATCTCTTCAGCCCTATTTAAACTTCGGCTATTTGAAAATAGCCGATCTACAAGCTCACAACGCGTCGCATTGTGAGCAGTGTGTGTGCGTGCGTGCGTGCGTGCGTGCGTGCGTGCGTGCGTGCGTGCGTGCGTGCGTGCATGTGTGTGTCTGTGTGAGTGAGTGTCATCCTTCATCAACAGTGGGAGGGAGGGCTGCCAAAAGTGGAATGGATATACATCAGCAAGAGGATTTCCCACCTCCTGAAAATGCTCAACGACGGCGAGCTGTCTCGATCCTCCCTGGCCTGTTACTGAACCTAAGGAAGCGTAAGGTCCCACAGGCCAAGGAGTCAGAGCCCCACTTTCTTGGATTCAGGAGGAACCCCAGTGGGGAAACTTGACACCCTGGTTTTGGGGTCTGGTCAGATTGGCCCGATCTGAACGACCTCGGTATCCACACTGGAGTGTCCCTGGAGTGGGTGCGGTCTGACTCTGGGACTGTGAGGGTCTCGGAGGACATTATAACTGACCCCCTCATCCGGGTCAGGGCAACAGTCACCTATGCTGGTCACAGTCACCTGCCAACAGCTACAGGTGCCAGACGAGTCCTCATGGATCTACACACCAACATCAACAACAACACTGGACTGGACTAAAACCCCAGGGGAAACTCGCATGTCTTCCCTCTGCTGATCACTCTGTCTCGCACTCAGAACACTGCACTCAATGAGGGCATCATCACATCCACAGTTAAAGCCAGACTACAAGTCCTTCCCACCAGATCTTTCTACCTGGGTCCCCACCACTCAGGTTCCTCATTGCTTGCACCCTACCACAGAACAGGACAGCTCACTGAAACACTGTTGCACATCTTGAATGGCTGCCATGCATACAGTACATAGCATGTCACGATTGAATAGTGGCACTCATAGCGAAGGACATATCAAAATATCATGCATCACAGTGAGAATGTACAAGCATTACCGTGTTATTTCATCCATGTTCCATCTCTGTGATAACCCAGACATCTGTATCTCAATACACCAGATGTTGTGGTTGATGAAGAGTCCAAGGAAGTGTCTGTATTAGAGATGGCATGCACCTTAGCCTAGAGGGAGACTTCATGACCACGGTCATTAAATACCAACCACTCCTACATACCATCTCAGAGCTAGGTTATAGGTGCAGACTATTTGTATTTTATATTTGGCAGCCTAGGACATACCCACAGACTGGTTTGTTAGAAGGTTTCAACAACTTGGGATGCCCAAAAAGGAGGCAAAAAGGCTGGCAAAGTATTACCCTGTCTGCTATAATTGGCCACATAATGTATGAAGGAGACGCTGCTACTGTACTTATACCCATCGAGTACTGAGTGACATGCTTATTGTATCATGAAGACATATGCCATGATTTTGTGAATGTAACCTTACTGCACCTATAATATTTGTGTTCCTGTATGTTTCTCCATTATGTGGACAAATAAATGGTTAAAATGTGTGTGCGCTTAAAGGGAAACATTATTATCTGAAACTAATTTAAAATTAAAACTAAAAAAATGAACAATGCAAAACTAACAATAGAATTGCAGGTAAAACCCGAGTAGTTCTTTCCCCCATCTAAAAGTATATTTACAAGTACAAAGAAAGTATAGTTTAAAGTGTGTGTGTGTGTGTGTGTGTGTGCGTGCGTGCGTGCGTGCGTGCGTGCGTGCGTGCGTGCGTGCGTGCGTGCGTGCGTGCGTGCGTGCGTGTGTGACACACAGGCACATGTGTCTATGTGCCTGTGTTCCCTTTATGTCAATATATGGACGTCCGTGTCAGACATGCACAAATATGGAGCCCAGGCCAGTCTATGACGTCAGTACCGTTTGTTTGTTTGTGTGTGTGTATCATATCCGCAGCAGCGTTCCTCCGTGACACACTAGGATGCTACCTTACCTCCTGTACCTGACGCAGACACGCTGAGGAGCCCTCCCCTATGAAGAACCCAGGGTAGAGGGGCTCAGTGAATGTGGACTGGAAGGTGTACAGGTGTGTCTTCTTTGTGTCAGAGGACACTCTGTAGAAGGACAGAGTGCCAGCAGGCCAGTCCACATACGCTCCAACTCTGTTGGAGCCAGAGGGACGGACAGGGAGCGCTGTTTTTGTAGCATTGTGAAGGACGGTGTACCAGTTCCCGAGGGGACCGTCATAACACGCCAGACTCACGGACTTGTCATTCAATCCGAACAGACATTCGTTACCAAATCCTCTCCTGTTGATTCCTCTGTATGCCACCGCTATAGAAACCCCTCCTCTCCACTCTACCTCCCAGTAACACCTTCCAGTCAGACTCTCTCTACACAGAACCTGTGAACAGAAGTCAAATCGGTCCGGGTTATCGGGATACGACTGGTTCTCCGTCACCCGTGTCACCTTTTTGTTGTTCTCGGACAGCACGAAGTAGCTGTGCGCCGTGTTCGGGTCCAGCGTGAGTTGGCGTACGTCGGACTGAGAGCATCGATTGGTCCACGTACTCTCCAGTAGAACATATTGCGTCTTTTCCTCCATTGTCCGGACCTTGTTCTCCGTCGTGTCTCTGCGTATCTCGCTCTTCGTGCCTTCGCTCTTCTGCTCGGCAGAGACAAACGTTTGCGACAAAGAGTTTTTCTCTCTAATGATGATCAGCCGCTCCTCCCACTGGTTGCTCTCCTCTCTCCTCTCCTGTTCCAGCTCTTTAATCTGCTTCTCCATCTTCGAGACCTTGCTGTCTCTCGTCTTCATCTTGTTTGTCAGTTCTTCGTTCTTCCGCTCGGCAGAGGTCAACTTTTTTGACAAAGCCTCCTTTTCTACGATCAGCCGGAGTCTCTCCTCGTCCCATTCAATCCTCTCCGCCCGCATGGACTCCTCGAGGGCCGCGGTCACCCGCTTCCACCTCTCCTCCGCTTCCACCTCCTCCAACAGCAACTTCTCCATCTTCAGAAGTTTCGTCTCCGCGCTCTTCCGCTCCTCCTCCAGGTCTTGAATCGTCTTTTCCTGCGACAGGAGCTTCTCGATCAATTTGTCCTTGGTCTCCTGCCATGCGTTCCTCTCCTTGGTGAAGGCCTGGTTCATCTCCTCCATGGCCTTCAGGAGGGCGTCCTCCCGGAGCCTTCGTCTCTCTCTGTCTCTTTTCGTCATGTAATAATAGCCGAGGAGTGTCACCGCCGCCGTGACGCCTGCACCGAGCATTTTGGCGTTGAACATACGTGTACTTCAGTTAGTTTCGGCACATATCTCCCTACAGCTGAAAGTGTACTAATGTGCCAGTGCAGCGCTGACACCCGTCTTTATATTCCCCAAAACTCTCCCACGTTTGGTGCAGCTGTGAAGCATGCGCCACCGTGCAGTGGTGTGAAGTAACTGAGTACATTTACTCAAGTACTGTACTTAAGTACAATTTTGAGGTATTTCTTTTACTTTACTGGAGTATTTTAAATTTTCAATACTTCTACTCATCTCGGAGGCAAATATTGTACTTTTCCTCCACTACAATTATTTGAGAACTTTAGTTACTAGTTACTTTGTAGATATTAGATATTATTACAAAACATACATTAACCACTTCAGCCCTATACATTTCGGCCAAGGATTTTTATGCATTTTATACATTTGAAGACTTGTGAAATGGGACAATCTGCATAATGAGTACTTTCTACTTTTGATACTTTAAGTACATTTTGATACCAACACTTTTGTACTTTTACTCAAGTAAATTTTGAATTCCAGACTTTTACTTGTAACGGAGTATTTCTACATGGTGGTATTGATACTTTTACCCAAGTAAAAACATTGAGTACTTCTTCCTCCACCGATGATTTGTGAAACAGCGTCATGTGTTCTATTGCACGTTTTACCCATTATAAAACTTTGATCTTATGAAAAAACTGAAAAAAGTTACAGATCCATACAGTAAGGGTCCATTCGGTTCCTCTAACTATCATTAATTTAAGGTCAAGGACCCCTAGGGTCCTGAGTGGGCACGGGCCTAATGTACAAGGCACGGGCCTAGTACAATAAAATGTCCAATTCTGAATCAAGAGATGGATTAATTACCCTAGGGGGACCCCTAGGGTAATTCATTAATCTCTTGATTCAGAATTGGACATTTTGATGTACTTGGCCCGTGCCCACTCAGGAAGGATGTAAGTTGGGAAAGCATGCCCCTCCGGTTATGCATACCCATTGTGCCCAGTACCAGCTTTTTACTCCACTTTTTTTTTTTGAAAACGTATATAGTTATATATAACATATAGTTACTTTGTAGATTTTGGTTATTATTACAAAAGAACATGCATTAAAGGGATACTTCACTTTCGGGCCGGGGACACATTTAAAAAAAATATTAAAAATAAATGAAAAAAGTTATGGAAAATTCATGGCCCCCTCACACATTAGTAGGACACTGCGTGTCGTGAGGGGGCCATGAATTTTCCATAACTTTTTTCATTTATTTTTAATATTTTTTTTAAATGTGTCCCCGGCCCGAAAGTGAAGTATCCCTTTAAGCTCACAATGCGACGCATTGTGTGCTTGTAGATCAGCTATTTTCAAAGGATTTGTATACATTTAAAAACTTGTGAAAATGGGACATTCTGCATAATGATTACTTTCTATTTTTTTGTGTCCAGAATCACTACGCCGTGGCAGCCTACACGCCCACAAAATATATGACACAAAAAATAGTACCATGTGACAGAGGGGTCGAAGTTGAACGAAACCTGCTCTATATGGTAGAAATAGGTCAACAATACAAATTACGCTAGTTTTTTTTATACATTTATTTTTAATGAGCGGCCCCCACCAATTCATGAAACTACTTAATATTCATCAGAACCGGACCAGAACCGGACCAGAACTCTGACCACGGGACTCGGGCAATCAATTAATAGCTTTGCAACCACTACATTCATGGCAAGTATTTCCAACAGCTTTAAGTCCAAAAATCCGAACTAACCCTTTAAGTACATTTTGATGCAATCAATTGTCTTGTGAGTACATTTGTAATTCCGGACTTTTACTTGTAACAGAGTATTTCTATATTGCAGTATTGATACTTTTACTGTTTTTTTATGTGTTGTATAGCACTTTGGTTGGCCTTGGTCATTGTATTTGTAATGTGCTGTATAAATACAATTTGAGTTGAGTTGAGTTATAAGTAAAACATGCAAGTACTTTTTCCACCACTCGATTCCATGTTAACTGTTAACACTCCCCTCTTTCTTGCCTTTTTGCTAGACGGGTGCAAGTTAACCTCGCACAGTCGCACCCCGTCCTCGTACCTGGTTCCAGGGGGTCCCCTGGAAGATGAGTTAATATTGCATCAAAATCAGTTTAACCATTTTGAACCCTACTACATTGGCCATTTGAAAATAGCAAGCTCGCACCGTGTCGCATCGCAACGAGTTGTGAGCTTGTAGATCAGCTTTTTTCATTTTATAATTTGTTTAAATGTGAAACATTTTAACATCACAAATCATCACTCGCACAAAGGAGCATTTTTTTCAGAGCATTTTCCAAAGCATACATTTGTTCTGGGGCGGCAGTGGTTCAGGAGGTAGAGCGGCAGCTTGGGAAACGGAAGGTTCATAGTTCGATGCCGCCCGGGAGTTGGTGTCGAAGTGTCCTTGAGCAAGACACTGAACCCCTAATTGCTCCCGATGAGCAGGTTTCCTCCGCCGTCGGTGTGTGAATGTATGTGAATGTATGTGTGAATGGGTGAATGTAATCCACATTATAAAGCACTTTGTAGAAAAGCGCTATATAAATGCAGTTCATTTACCATTCTTAATTTAATTTTTTTTTACATTTAGGAAAAAAGTGCCTATTTAACGTTGAGGTGTCCACAAGGTTTTAGGGGATTCATCTAAGCCTTGTGAAAATATTCACAAGAAGAAATTGCTTTACCAATTTCTTTTTATTAAATAAAGCTTTTCCATTGGGTCACATTCCAGTATGTGACAGCATTATTATCTTCTTTTCATCATAATGAAAACATTAAAAAAAATAACCTTATGTCACTTACTTTGCAAAGAAAAACATCCCTTTACTTTGCAAAGAAAAACATCCCTTCACATCAATAACGCATCAACATTGTTTTAATCTCTCGGTCCCTGGAACAACATATTTTGAGATGGGGGTCCGCGGCCAAATACATATAATTTTGAGGGTCCTTGACACCACTGATATAGCAACATACTGTTAGGATTTAGAAAACATTTTTAGATATGTATTTGGCCGCGGACCCCCATCTCAAAATGTTTTGTTCCAGGGACCCCCATGAAGCAAAAAAATTGAGTTACAAATGTTCGCTTTAAAAAACGAAATATTCAATACTCGTGCATCTGTGATATTTTCACCACTTTAACCACTATTTTATACTTTGGCTATTCAAAAATAGCAGATATAGACACACACGGCCGGAAGAGGGTCGCCTACAAATTCACGCCCACTTTTGACACAGCGCCGCTACTCGAGGTCCGATAGAACGATGAACTGCAGCTCTCAATGCAATCTCTATGAGAGGCATTGTAAAATACCGTAATTTCACTGGTTAACTACTGAGGCTGTAGCGATTTTTTTTGTGTTCTAATAAACTGTCCCATTTGTTTAATTTATCCTTTTTAATGTCCCATATCTGTCATCTCGGAACCTCATGCAAAGTCATGCATGCAGGCCAGCTTTCCCAGAGCTTCGATGTCAAGACGGGCGTCAAGCAGGGATGCCTACTTTCACCATTCCTGTTCCTCCTGGCAATTGACTGGATCATGAGGGAAACAACTGAGGGGCGGAGAAATGGAATTCAGTGGACAATGTGGGAGCAGCTGGATGATATTGATTTTGCGGATGACATAGTTCTCCTTTCACATACACAAGCACAAATGCAAGAGAAAACAGACAGACTCTCACAAACTGCAATAAAACTCGGTCTCACTCCCAATATAGCAAAGACACAGGTGATCAAGATCCACGCCAAAACCATCAACCCTATCCTTATGAACGGCACTGCCCTAGAGGTAGAAGCTTTCACCTACCTCGGCAGTGTTGTGGACACCACCGGAGGGACAGATGCTGACATAAGAAGCAGAATAAAGAAGGCTAGAGTGGTGTTTAACATGCTCAGGAAGATCTGGAGCTCAAAGAACATCTCCATCAACACCAAAATGCGCATCTTTAACTCCAGTGTGAAACAGGTGATGCTGTATGGATCTGAGACTTGGAGAACAACAAAAAACACAACACACAGGCTACAAACATTCATTAACACCTGTCTCAGGAGAATCCTACACATCTGGTGGAGGGATAAAGTAAGCAATGTGGACCTGTGGAAAAGAACAAGTCATTGCAAGACATTTGTCAACGGCCTATGCACCCTGGAGGAGCAAAGGGCTTAAGTCAAGTAAGTCATATCTGTCATCTTGATATACTACCCACAATATACTATAATATCACCTGCTCCATCAGTGTGTCAAAAGTTCTAGCTTCTGAAATCTTACGTTTAAGTGGTCGCATGGTATATACGTCACGGATGCATCCTTTGAGGTTTTCAATACCCAGAAAACCGGCGAAAGTGGCCGTTTTCAATATGTTTTGATCATTATCTCTGGAACAGAAGGTCCAATCTGCTCAGTTCAAAGCTTGTTGGATGCGTGACTTTGAGGACATTAAGCACGCAATGACATTTTCGGGTTGTTTGGGGTTTCATGGGGAGGCGAGATCATAGTTGGGCATGCGACCGCCTGTCCTGCCTCTACAGTGGGTACGCCACTGGTCGGCGCTCGTAAAGTAATATCGCTGAAATGCGACAACTTGTCTGTCTGCCATCTACCCTCTGCTGTGTTAACATTATGGGTAACCCATAAAAGTGGCAAATTAAATTTGAAACACATCAACTATTAAGAGAAAAAGAAGATATGTTGACAAAGACACTCCATACATTTGGAAACATATTTTTATTTAAATCAATATTGTCTCCAGTTAATGTAGGAATATTTTAAAAGTAGGCTAACTCTCATATCCTCTCATAGGGAATGCATTGGCAGCTGCAGTTCATAGTTCTCACGGACCTCGAGTAGCGGCGCTGTCTCAAAAGTGGGCATGAAATTTGTAGTTCCTGTGTTGGTCTATACATTGTGCCACGCTTTGAGCTTGTAGATCTACAAAAAAAAATTATCTTGAAAATGTGTGCAAATCTTTAAATATATATATATATTTTTAAGGCGAACATTTATTTTCAAAACATTTAGAGATGGGTGTTCACGGCCAAATACATATCATTTTGGGGGTCCTTGACATGAAAAGGTTTGAGCACCACTGATAAAGCAAAAACAATGTAGAATCGGCCACAGGTTTTAGTGGGTTAATCCGAGAACCCTTCCGTCCCTACTTTGCACTCTGGAGCCTATTTTTACGAGTCTGTTTCTTGAGTTGAACCGTCGTTGTCCTCTTTTAAGCCTGACGTCACGCGTTGCCGGTGACCCAGAGTCTGCTCGTGGGCCTTCAGGAAAGTCAGCAGGCGGAAGTGTTTGCCGCACTCCTTGCAGCTGTACGGCATCTCTCCAGAATGGATGCTCTTGTGTCTCGAGAAACTGGTGATCCTGTTGAAGCTCTTCCCACAGAGAGTGCAGCTGTACGGCAGCTCTCCACTGTGGGTGTTTTTGTGTCTCGTGAAACCAAGGCAAGAGTGGAAGGTCTTGTCGCAGACGGCGCACTTGTACGGTCTTTCGCCCGTGTGGGTGTACTTGTGGTCTATGAGCATCTGTTTCAGCCTGTAGCACTTCCCACAGACGTCACAGTGAAACGGCTTGTCTCCCGTGTGTGTCTTTATGTGTAATTTGAGCTGTGAAGGGTGCAGGAATTTCTTCCCGCAGACTTCGCAAGTAATTATACTCTTTTCGACCGGCAGCTCTTCGGGTGGCAGTTCGTGCGAGTGTTTGCTGATCATGTGGTTTCTGAGGCCGTCTCGCGTCGTGTAGCTTTTGCCACAGAGGGAGCAGAGCTGCTTTGCATCATCGGTGTGGACGACCCGATGCTTCATCATGTTCTCTGCCTGCGTGAAGCCTCTCCCGCAGAACTCGCACTGATACGGCCTCACCTCTTCGTGCACGAGCTTGTGTCGCACGAGGTGGCCGGCTTGGTAAAAGCTCTTCCCGCACACGTCGCAGGTGAAGGTCTTGGTGGAGTGGGTGAGCTTGTGCGTTTTGAGGGCAGTGACGGAGCAGTAGCCCTTGCCACAGACGTCGCAGTGGCAGGTCTTCTCTCCGGTGTGCCGCGACTTCATGTGCGTGTCGCAGTGGCCTCTGTGGATGAAGCTCTTGTCGCAGTATTCACACTTGTACGGCAGAACCCCGTGGACTTTGATCTCGTGCTCCCGGAGCTTTATGACGCCGGGGAAGAACTCCCCGCAGGTTTTACACTCTCGATGTGCCTTCCTCTGATGCTCAGAGAGTCTCTCCGCGCTGGGGAAAACCCCGGTGCACTGCGTGCACGGATGATTCCTGGGCTCTGGAGCCTTACGGGTCTTCTTTCTCCTGCGTTTGCTGGGCATTTTCTTTCCTTTCCTTTTCCTGTTCTGCGTAGCACTGCCGGTGTTCTCGTCAGTAGATACCGGGGATGAGGGCTGGGCGTACTCGTGGTCTTGGCAGTCGGTCGGGGTGGAAGGGGACATGGAGTCCTCAACATCAGGACCGTTTTCTGGGTCCTCGTCTACAGAGACATTGGGTTTGTTTATTCCTGCAAGGAGAGCGTGGAAGGTTAGCCTCACAAAGAGTTGTTCAGTTTTCCCTATGAGATAGTTAGATATTTAGACTCAGTGGGAGATGAAATTATTGGCTTAGGAATAAGACAAAAACAAATCTCCATGAATAATATATATAATATATAATAATTGATAGAAAATATGTCATTTAACCTCCTTTAACCTCCTGAATGCTGTCAGCGTCCAGTGAGCAGTTGTTCTTCCCAGAGTCAAGGTTCTCTGTTGACACCAGTGGCTTCTTGGCATTAGGCAGTGCACTCTACAGGGTGAAACAGGGAAAACAATAACTTCATTTCTGCATGATTTCAAATGCTTATCCATGCTTTCAGAAAAGATATTAGCAGCAATCACCCCATAAATCACGATAATTGTCTTGGCCGCTGGTTGGTGTGGAACACTTTTCTCTGACGCACTGGTTTCTTCTCCTTAAAACAATCACACGTGTGCACCCACGCACGCACACGCACACACACACACACACACACACACACGTATCAAACAAACAATATGTCTTCACTACAATCTCATAAAACTATCTTTGTAGACAAGCCATAATTTAAGGCCAGGTTCCCAAAGTTTTCGATATCTCCCCAGGACCCAAGCTAGTGAAAATAGCAGATCTACAAGCTCTAAACGCGTCGCGATGCGTTGTGAGCTTGTAGATTGGCTATTTTCACTACTTAACTTAACGTTCTAATTTCTGGATTTCTTTTTTTATTTATTCATGAAATTCCTTTGAAGAATAAATGAATTTGTTTTTAATTCATGAAACATTTAAGAAAGAAAAGATAAGAAAAAGACCATTACCGCATCAAAAGTAATCAACAAACTATACTATAAAAACTGGTCAAACATTGGCCAAATTGTCAAATAATATAAGAAAGAGGCAAAAAATTGTGCTTTGTTAACCTTTTATATCTGACTTATCTCTCCGAATTGTGAAGTATTTTAATTCTGTCATGCCTGTGAAGCACTTTGAACTGCAACCCTGTATGAAAGGTGCATACAAATAAAGTTTATTATTACTTGGGAGAATAAAACAAACACTGATCCTGACCTTGACCTCTGTTCAAGTCTTCTTCCGTCTGAGAGCACTTGTTTAATTGGATTGAAGGTAGATCATGTTGTTTTATTGTGGTCACCAGCTCAACAATCCTCAGTATATTGTCGATGGCCTCCACACACAAACCATCCACCAGTGCATCCAGTTCTTCCTGAAACAATAAACAAAAGTACAGGAGAGAGGACAAATTATGTAAAAAAAGGCATACAAAATATTCAGGTCCAGGCACTAAGGTGGATTTTATAGGTAAACGGCCTTTATTGTATTTGGGATAAAGACATTCAAATAATAAAATATATAAACAACAAAGTAAACAAAGAATAATAGTACAGTCTAAGGACGTAAGAATCACTAGCCTCTTTCACCAATTAGCTAGTCAAACTGTTTCAACTGTCACATCACATGATTACAGGTGTAAAAAAGTGGGTGAAATTCCCTATTCTAACTTTGCATTTAGAATAGGGAAGAAATAAGGAACGCAGAAAATAGAACAAGTCAATTAACAGGAAGGCACAGACAAGCACATAATTATACCAAGTCCAATATGCAGCACATACGGTGCATGATTACAAATTAGCAATGGATCAGAAACAGGAATCTATAGTAGATCAGTGGTTCTCAAAGAGGAATCCAGGGACCCCCAGGGGTCCTTAATGGGGTTCCCAGCAAAATGCACAATTATAATTTAGAGCAGGGGTCTTCACCAGGGGGTCTGGGCCTCGGAGTTACAGGGGGGCCGCCAAATCATTGTGTGTGTGTGTGTGTGTGTGTGTGTGTGTGTGTGTGTGTGTGTGTGTGTGTGTGTGTGTGTGTGTGTTTTTTTAATTTATTTTTTACATTAACCACTTGAACCCTAGCATCCCTATTCTGAAGGGGAACATTCGCCTAAAATGGCAGATCTACAAGCTGTGAGCTAGTAGATCTGCTATTTTCGGCAAAGAGGTTTGGTGTATAGGGGAAAAAAGAGCAGACCAAGTACACGTTTTGAAGGTTTAAGTAGTTATCTGCCTGAAAATATGAATCCAACACAACGCTATCATTGATGGTGCTGACAAACAAGTCTATGAGTATGACAATAAATCTACACAATTGCAACACAATTGTATACAATATGGTGGGGGTCCCTGCTTCATCTCTCTCTCTCAGCTAAGGGGTCCTTGGACTGAAAAACGTTGAAGACCCATGGTTTAGATTGTTTTTATTTCCCACTTGCTTTGGCAGTAAAGCCCCTTTGAATTGAACTGTAATGCCAACGTGTCTGACTGTCTGCTACAGACACGTAGAGACTGGTATATATATTCGTAGGTTAGTTTTAAATGAATGGTAAATAAATTACAAGTCACTTCAAAATACAGCTCAAGTTGTCCATAATAACATTACCTCATGTCCTTGTTTTAAAGTGCACTGCTTTGTCATTATTTCTGTGGCAATGGACTTCGCCAGGTTGCTCACAATAGATGTGACTTCATTATTTAAAGAAATACGCATATTGACAACTTTATGGTGATCGACACTGTAGCTAGGCTAGGCTAAGCTAGCAGCAACAACAACAACTTAGAACCGGTGTCATGTCTACTAGCATGAGGAAAAGCTTGACTTCCGGTGACTTTCTTCAAAATAAAGTCCTAGACGATTTATTTGTAAACACTATCGTGACTTTGACTTTGACGTACGGCGCGCTCAGATCTCACGCCACGTGTAAACATTGGCCAAATTGTCAAATGATATAAGAAAGAGGCAAGAAAAGAGTATATGTAGTCTGTACTGTGTTAGCCTCGATCTCCAGGCCAAAAAAGTTCTGTGTTTGACAGAGTAACTTTCACAAGTGTTGTAGTAGAGTAATATTTGAAACGGGACTCAGTACTGGAGTACTTTCTACTTTGTCCACCAGCTGCTCAGAACCCCCCCCCACCACCCCACCACCCCCCCCATCAACATTTATTTTGAAGGTGGAACAGAATCAATCCATTGATTTCCGGCGGAAAGAAGGAACTGTAAGCGTATTATTTGAATGACCAGTGTTGCCATGTCCTTTTATTATAAGCGACTTTGGGCTTGTTTTTCTGTAAAGTTGCTTGTAGTTCTTTTGGGCTTGTATCTGCCCCCCCCCCCAGTATTTTGTGAACCCTGTACCAGATTAGTGTTAAAAAATGTTTCAATGTTTCACTTTCTTTCAAGTTTTTTTTTTTAAATAGCAGATCGGCTATTTTAAAATACCCGACGCTCATGTGGCCTGTTATAGTCGCTTCTAGACCTGTTTGCTTATTTCAATTCAATTCAAAGGAACTTGAGAAAACATACGTTTACATTGCCAAAGCAAGAGTGGAACAAAACAGTCAAAACAAAAACGAAATAAAACGAATAGAAATAGAAATAAAATAAAAGTGTAAACAGAGCTGTGTTAGGAAAGACTATCTTAAAAGTTTAAACTTTATAAAGATTGTGCATTTCCTGTCAGAAACAGTTATACAAACAACCATAGGATTTCTCTCGCAATATCTGGCAACACTGGTTGTGGATGACGCAGCTGCTGCTAACAGCTAGCCTAGCCAGCGTTTTAGCTCCATCCCAGGGCTTCTTCTTATGAAACCTAAATATCTCATAAAAGCTTCAACATGCTGGACGTTGTTTCATTGAAGAATGAACTGACATCTGTGGTGAACAACCTGGCCAAGTCTGTGGTGACAGAGATCATCACCGCGGCCGAGAAGTGCACTTTAAACAAGCAGGCGCAGGGAAATGAGGTAATGTTATTATTATGCTAATGCTAACAGCTTTAGCTGAAGTTTCTCTTTATTGGAGTCGAACAGTGGTGTAAAGTAACTTAAGTATATTTACTCAAGTACTGTACTTAAGTTCAATTTTGAGGTATTTAAATTACTACATTATTATTGTTTTTGCAGTTGAACAGTGGTGGAAAGTAACTAAGTATATTTACTGAAGTAACATTTTCAGGTATGCTTTACTTTACTGGAGTATTTACAATTGTCTGTACTTGCACTTCTACTCCGTTATGCTAACTCCTGTTGGCTAAAAGGTTTAGCTTAAGTTTGTTTTATTTTATTTATTATTTTATTTATTATTATTGTTATATTTATTTATTTAAATTATATTTTATATTTTTATTTTATTCTATTCTTTCCAAGGAAATGAGGTAACGTTATTATGCTAACAGGTTTAGCTGAAGTTTTTATTTTATTTTATTATTATATTTATATATTTATTTATTTTTCTATTTTTTATATATATATATATATATATATTATATTCAATTTAATCTTTACCTCAGACCTTATAATGTATAATATTTTTTGTAATTATATTATTATTTATTTTATTCTTTTATTGGAGTTGAATTAATCAGTTGTTGTTCTCAAACTTTGGTTTAATTTCAAGAACCCCCCAAATCTACAAGCTCATAGCACGTCACTCTGTGCCGTACTATGAGCTTGTAGATCTGCTATTTTTGAAAGATCTTGAGCATTTGAATATGTATATTTTTATAACATTTTTAATTACATTTTCAAATGTTTGCTGCTTCTGGGGGTCCCTGGAACAAAGCCTTTTCAGATGGGGGTCGGTGGCCAAATACATTTAATTATTGACGTGAAAAAGCTAGAGCTCCACTGATATAGAAACATAACTGAACTTGTCAAATTATTGTGAAAAAACAATCATGTAATATTTCCCACAAAGATGTCAAAGTATAAAGTATTGAAAAATGGAAATACTCATGTAAAGTAAAAGTAGCTCAAAATGATACTTAATTACACTACTTGAGTATATGTACTTAGTTTTTCACCACTGATTTTGAGACTTCTCCATCCACAAACACAGTTTGTTGTCTTGCGTCCCTGGAATGTACGCTTCTGCTTATTGTTTCAGGAAGAGCTGGATGCACTGGTGGATGAGTTGTGTGTGGAGGCCATCGACAAGATACTGAGGATTGTTGACCTGGTGACGACAACAAAACAACAAGATCTACCTTCAATCAAATTAAACAAGTCCTCTCAGACCGAAGAAGACGCAATACAGGCACCACAAGGTCAGAATCTTATGTTTTATGTGAATCATACTAACGTTCATGAACTAACAACCATAACAAACTGACACACATGGTAAAGAGACGACACACCTCACATACAGTGGGTTAACATAGTAACAGTGTATACTTAAAACACATGGTACAAAGAAAACATGACTGAATTTCTGTGTGTGTGACACTGTGTGTTTCAGGAAAAGAGAACGGTGGACCACGTCAACCAGAGGCCCAGACATTTATCTTGATTTGTGGGGTCAGTACAACTTTTTCTTCCCTGAAACCATTTAGACGTGAGGTCTAAAACACCTTCTAAATCCTAACTTAAAAAAATCTTCTATTTTTTTTTATTTCAAAAATGTTCGAAAATTCCTGTCGCTATATACATAGCAACATCTAAAAGGATACAGATGCTTTCCCGGTTTTAAAGGTATAACAATGTACGGTATAGGCTTTCCCGGTCTTAATGGGATAAACACCTACAGTATGTACAGATAATTAAGTTTGTTTTCCCCGTTTGTGTCTTGTAGAATCCAGTTTCTGATAAGAAGAATCCACTGGTGTTGGCTGAGAATTGTGACACTGGTAAGAGAAATACTGACATGGAAAACATTATGTAGCCCACGGGTTGTCCACGTGAGGCCCGGGACCCACCAGGGGACACTTATGCACGGCTTAAAGTTTTCAGTCGCCATGACTGATTTCAATCATTTGGATTCCATAGAAGTCAGCATGTCTTCTATGGAAGCATGTTGCGCAGAGAAAATAGCCAATCAAGAAGCACTCAATGCGAGAGCTTGAGACCTTTCACACTGTTTCACAAATCACAATATTTTGCTTTAATCCATGCTTGTGGGTCTGTAACTCTCAGATTGTAGAAATGGAACCAAATGGACCCCTTATGCCTCCAATACACTGCAAGACCTTGACTAGATTTCGAAAAGACTATTAAAAGACTACCCTCTCACATCAGAAGATTTTTTAAAAGTGCTGTTCAAAGACTCCATGTCTCAAATCGATTAAGACAATCTGTCACAGATGTTTTTAAAGATTAGGACAATATTCCTTTTTGAAATGATTTCTTATTATGTTCAAAACACTTTTTTACAGTGAGAACAGTGCAACATAGATGCTAGGTTTGCTGCCAGCCTGCTATACTAGATTACTTATCGTATCTTGTCGCGTGGAAACCTCATATGTCCAAAACTATCACTTTTCAGGATTCAAATAAAAAAGTATCAAAAATAGCGGAGCGTGCCGCATTTCGAGCTTGTAGATCCGCTATTTTTGATACTTTTGTGTGACGCTGTAGTATGATCAACTAGGGCGTCAATTTATGAAAAAATACGGAGATAAGAGGTATCTGCCTGACAGCAACGTTGTAGTATTTAAGCTACTTGTATTCTTAGAACTCTATTTATTTGACCATTACCCTATTGTAGATGTTGTAGTCACTGCTGCTTTTCCTCTCGTCCTTGTAGGGAAAAACAAACCCTGTGACTCTGTAGACGATGACGAAGACTCAGAAAGTTGTCCCGACCATGAGGAGGACTCCACGCCCCCTCCAACCCCGCCCGAGTGCACAGACCACGGATACGCCCGGCC
This sequence comes from Gymnoscopelus braueri, assembly GCF_963280865.1. Taxonomy (NCBI): domain Eukaryota; kingdom Metazoa; phylum Chordata; class Actinopteri; order Myctophiformes; family Myctophidae; genus Gymnoscopelus; species Gymnoscopelus braueri. Next base: position 9,877,002 of record NC_137619.1, on the reverse strand, counting down.
CTCGTCCCCGCCCTCGTCCTCTACGGACGAGGGCGGGGACGCCGCTGGACGGCGCAAGAAAAGGAAGGTCAAGAAAATGGCCGGCGGAGGCAAGAGAAAGAAGGACGCGTCCCTCAAAGAGGGCATGGAGTTCCAGCATCAGTGCCCGAAATGCACCATGATCTTCCCCAGCGAGGAGCGTCTCTCCGAGCATCTGGGGAAGGCGCACCCCGTGTGTCAGACCTGCGGCGAGCTATTCACCAGCGTCCCTAACCTCCGGGAGCACGAGTTGAAAGTTCACGGCGTTCTGCCGTACAACTGTGAACACTGCGACAAGAGCTTCAGCCACAGGGCTCACCTCAACGTGCACGTGAAGTCGCGGCACACCGGCGAGAAGACCTGCCACTGCGACGTCTGCGGCAAGGGCTACTCCTGTGTCAGTCTCCTCAAGACGCACAGGCTCACCCACTTCGACAAGACCTTCACCTGCGACGTGTGCGGGAAGAGCTTTTACCACGCGTGCCACCTGACGCGACACAAACAGGTGCACAAGGAGGTGAGGCCTTTTCAGTGCACGACCTGCGGGAAAGGGTTCACGCAGGCGGAGAACCTGAGGGCCCATCAAGCCATCCACACGGACGAAAAGCAGCTCTGCTCCATCTGTGGTAAAAGCTACAGGGGCCTGAAGAACCACATGATCAGCAAGCACTCGCACGAACTCCCGCCCGACGAGCTGCCGGCCAAACATACGTTATTCACTTGCGACGCCTGTGGGAAGAAGTTCCTGAACGGCTCGCAGTTTAAATTGCACAAGAAGACGCACACGGGAGAGAAGCCATTTCACTGTGACATCTGTGGGAAGAGTTACAGGTTGAAAGAGACTTTAAGAGACCATAAGTACACCCACACGGGTGAGAAGCCATACAAATGCACCACCTGTGAGAAGACCTTCAACACGTCTACCAGTTTTATGAGACACAAGAGCATCCACACCGGAGAGATGCCGTACAGCTGTAAGGATTGTGGGAAACACTTCCGCCTGCTGACTTTCCTGAAGGCCCATGAGCAGAGTCTGGGTCACCGGAGACGGACGACAGACGTGGTGTCCTCGGAAAACACTAACAGCAGCAGGTCTCCTCCTGCACACGACCCCAAATGGCATAAAAAGCCGAGGAGTAAAAAAAGCAGAGAATAATTCTCCCCAAAAACATTCTTTATAATTTATTGCTATTAGCATGTTAAAATGTTAGCTACAAATAGTGATGGCATTTTGATCCATGAGGTATTGGCCGGTGCGAAATCGATGATCTTGTTTGACATTTAAAGACGAGCTGAAATGAAAGATACTTTTCACCCTTCAAGAGCATATCTGCAGACATAGGACATTGTAATATATGCCCCAAAAAGAAGACGGGATATATTCTTTTGTGGGGTTTTTTTGTTGTTGCTTACATCAGCAGGCTGTATGTTGAATGTAAAGAAAATGTCTGTTACATATTCTATTTTTTAAAGCTAAAGGGTAAAATATGTTTCTGAAAATTTTGAGGCAAGAAATAGGCAATGCAGTAACATAAACTTAATTCGTCACTAACTTGTTTCACATTCATTTACTTTGTGGATCCAGGCGGGTCATAGTGCTGGCCATGCCCAGGAGTGCTTATACATAGCTGGGTAAAAGGTGTCTGGATGTTGCCATTAAGCTCCATCCGGTTCACCGCTATCATTGGCTAAGATGCGCACAGCTCCTGTTTGACTAGGAAATACAAAATACATACTCGCAAAATACCATTTCAGCTCGTCTTTACAACACAAATAAAAGTAATCGTTAAAAGGTAGTTTGGGATTAGTTGCCAAAAGTATTTGCTGCTTGCCTGTGTATGGCAGTCCATTCAATGAACCTCAGGACAGTATGACAGATATGTTGACTCATGCTTGGTCCAGTGGTGCGTGTTTTGCAATCAAAATTAAAATGCTCACCAAAACGGGTTGCATTAAATATATTTTTGCAGATGTACACATTTGAATGGCATTTGTATCATTTACATTCCTCCAGATTGAGAATTGTTTGAAAATAAAGTTTTTAATTGCGCACACTGTCTCGAACAATAACTAGTAGTAACTTAACATGAGCTGATATTTCAACATTATTCTCCATTACAATTCAGAAAATATATAAATACAAACTCACCACACGCTGCACCCCCCCCCCATGTTAAATAATTTCCACAGAACAGTCCAATCACCTGCATTATCAGACCTCTTAACACCGAAGAAAGACATGAAGCTCAAATGTCAAAAGCAAAAAAACAAAACGTTTCACAAGCGGATGATTATGTGTATAATGTATATAATTAAAATATAATGTATATCTGTCGGGCAGAAACCTTACCTCCATATTCTAACTTTTTGTCTTTTTTTTTTTTTGTAATAACGCTCTACTTGATCACACTACAGCGTCACACAAAAGTGTCGAAAGTAGCAGATATACAAGGTCGAAGCGTGGCGCAAAGCGACGCGCTTCGGGCTTGTCGATCTGCATGTTTTTTAACCTACATATTCAGTCTCCTATCTTTGCTTGTTCGGTTGATCTACCGATTGAGGCACCAACGCTTGTGAGAAGTTCTGTGGAGAGGACTTTGTTTGTTTGTTCTCGCAGACATCTCATACCTGAGTCCCCCCCACCACCACCACCAGACCTCAACTGAAGTCTTCCATAGCCTGCTCTTGACGGTGAGAGAACAGAGATCACACCAAATTTACTTCCAGTTAATTTATGTTCTAACCAAACAGTGGCTCGGGACCCATCTGTGGGTCGCGGACCAATTTTTATGCATGGGTCTTGATTAAATATCTCCTTTTTTCCGTTTCCTTCAAATATATATATATATATTATTTCAAAAGATTTAAAAAGGTTTAAACCAAATAAAACCCAACTTTTCATCAATTAAAAAACAAAAGTTTCAAAAGTATTTAATAAATAAAATCTAATAATTCCCATAAATAAATACTAAAGTTTAAAGCAGCACTATGTAACTTTCTTCTTCTACCCCGGATTTTAACCTGTGTTTGCTGAAATTGTGTTTGTATGTGCCTCGATGGGGCGGCTTGGTAGAGTATCTACACGTTTGTTGTGGTGGGCCGGTCTGGGCCTAAACGTCCAGGGCCGACTTTCTGTCCCAGTCAAACCCTGAATACGTAGCCTACTGCAGCAGTTCTCAACCTGTGGGTCGGGACGCCCAGGAGGGTCCCCACATGATTTTTGGGGTGGTCCCCAGATAACAATGAAGTGACAATTTTAATACCTCAAAAAAGAAAGAAAAGAAAAAGACCATTACTGCATCAAAAGTAATCAACAATTGACTATAAGAACTGGTCAAACATTGGCCAAATTGTGAAATTATATAAGAAAGAGACAACGCCTTGCGTTAAGAGCCGTTGTGAGCTTGTAGATCTGCTATTTTCACAATATTTTATCTGTGGAACCGAGTCAAACTAAATGTAATGCCGCAACTCCTACATTCCAAGTGCTTGTCAGGGTGGGGGGTCCCCAGTTCAAATATGATTCTTTTGGGAGGTTGCGGGTGAAAAGGTTGAGAACCACTTGCCTACTGTATAGCCTACTAACGCATTAAATCAGACAAAGCAGTAGCACATTAAATAATCTCTTTTATTTCAAACAAAATGTATATAAAAGATACTTTCAAATACAATAATTAACAGAAAAAATAAGACGACAACTATATACACTGTACATCCATTAGATACAAAAACACAGCCTCCCTGCTATTTTTATAATGTTCAAAATACAAATGTCTTGATAGGTTTAACCACTCAAACCCTATAGTTCATTTACTGGTGGCCCCCAGGGGTCCATACATAGCTCCCCTACTTGTTTTACAAATCTCCACAATCTCTTCACCGATAATAGCTGATCTACAAGCTCACTACGGCTCAAAATGTGAGAGGCATCGTGTGAGCTTGTAGAGTTGTAGAGCTTGTACAATCATTTGAACCACTTTAACCATAATTGTATTCTTTGGCTATTCAAAAATAGCAGATATGCAAGCTCTTTGTAATGCGCTATGAGCTTATAGATCTGCTGTTTTTGATCTTTCAATCAGAAAGCAAACATGTTTTAACTCAAATCTTTGCTTCTGGGGGTCCCCAAATACATATAAATAGACATTTGTAGAATCGGCCTCGGGTCTTAATGGGGTTAACTGTCATTGTCCGAGTCACTCTCCGGTCCCCTGGGCGGTGACAGGGACTTCACCGAGGTGCTCTTATTGCCGCTGTCCTGTTTGGACGTGCTGGACAGGTCCATGGCCGTGTCCTCTGTGTCCTGTCCGCACCAGTCTCTCACGTCTCTCTGTTCCCCTTTAATATTGTTATTAGTGTTGGTATTATTATTGTTCTCTTCCTGGTAGGAGTCGGAGTGAGCGGAGTCCGGGGTCCCCGGGGATTTCTTAGACATCTCCAACGACTTTTTGTGCATTCCTGAGAAAAGAAGAAACATACAGGAAAATCTGTTAATTTTAAAATCCTGAACTGGTTCAAAGGAAATATGACAGGTCTAGGTAGGGGTTAACGATTAGAAAACCGTCAAGGTTCAGGGTGGTCTTTATTGTTAAATCTTGTGTTCAGGAACATTATGAGTAAAACAGATTTTTGGCTCGGCTCCTCAGACATTGTAGCAGCATAAGTTATTAAAAAGGAGAAACATAAAAGATTAGCCTAATAATAACTAAATATATCCTATATACTAATATACAAGGCACTCTGTACACAACTCAGCTAGGCCCTACACATAAAAAAGCTAAAGCAAATATTCCTGGATCATAAAACAGAATCAACTTTATTCTATCCACAAGTTTCCTAGGGCGTTGTGGGCATCACTTCCTGTTGATTTGAACAGGTATCAGGGATAAAATTGACAGAAAGTGATGCCCACAACGCCCTAGGAAACTTGTGAATACATTTGGGAAATTCCCTGTGTAGGCTACTATTTACTGTTTGAATTCATTGATAATCGCCCTTGTCACTGTTTCTCAACGTCCGGTCTGAGGACCACCAGGGGTCCACATGGACCCTTACGGGTCTGTAACTGAGATTGTACAAATGGAACCAAATGGACCCTTAAGGGTCTGTAACTCTGAGAGCGTACAAATGGAACCAAATGGACCCTTACAGGTCTGTATAACTCTGAGAGCGTACAAATGGAACCAAATAGACCTGTGGTTTCATTTTCACACTCTCACACTGAGGATTTTACAGTGTAGATTGGGGATTATTTTTTTAAAAAACTATATCAAATAGGGTTCCGTGGCCTAATGCATATCAAACTGGCTGAATCACTGGCCTACATGTAAATATATTGATGAAATAAAGTGAACGACCTGCAGGCGGCTCACCTAGCAGCCAGGGGGCGCAGGAGCCCATCATGCCGCTCTTGGCGGAGTTGATGATGGACTCTGGCAGAGGGATGGAGTGTCTGACCATGGCTCCGTACAGGCCGTACTCCGCCATCACACTGCTCCTGCCCCAGCACTTCTCCCTCTTCCTCCACTTGGCACGCCGGTTCTGGAACCACACCTGACATAATACACACAGAGAGATGTTACTTTATTGTTCTGAAACCACACCGAAACATATACAACAGAGAGATGTTACTTTAATGTTTTGAAACAACCACACATGGCCACACTTAACATGATACACATGGAGAGATGTTACCTATAGACAATTATGAAGATAGGTTGAAAATGGGTGAAGTGGTCCTTTAGGGTATACTATACATCACCATATTTCAGTGAATGTACGTTTTGTATTAATAATGTAAATCTGCAAGGTAGCTAACTAAAGCCGTACACTGATTTAAAGTTACATTACTTATAAATATATATATATATTATATTATATTATATTATATTATATTATATTATATATAATATGTATTATGCATCGCTACATTTTATATATATATATATATATATATATATATATATATATATATATATATATATATATATATATATATATATATATATATATATATATATATATATATATTATTATTATTATTAAAAGCCCATCATTAATCCTACCTGTATTCTGTCTTCTGGGAGTTCAGTCTTCATGGCCAGCATCTCTCTGGCATAAACATCAGGATAGTGGGCTTCATGGAAGGCCTTCTCCAGCTCCTCCAGTTGATGAGATGTAAACACAGTCCTGTCAATCATATCAAGTCAATATTAATAAGCATATAGATGTAAAAACAGACCTGTCTATCACATTATTTAAATATGAATAAACATATACATATAGATATAAACAGTCCTGTCAATCACAATCACAGAGAGAGAGAGAGAGAGAGAGAGAGAGAGAGAGAGAGAGAGAGAGAGAGAGAGAGACCTTAGAATGAACTAAAATCTAGTCCATGAATTGGTGGAGAAAGAAAGGTGAGTGTTTTTATGTTCTTACCTGTGTCTCCTTTTTTTTCTCTTCTGGGAGTTTGAGGAGTTTTTGGAGTCGTTTCTGTCAGACAGACACTCTTCATCTGGAGAAGAAAAACATGACAGTTAGCCGATGAATATGAATTAATAATTCATTTCATTTACTGTCAGCTAGATTTTGATTATTATTACAATACATACATTAACCACTTCAACCCTATTTACATTTTGGCCATTTGAAAATAGCCGATCTACAAGCTCACAATGCTTCGTGATGTCATGCAAGGCATTGTGAGCTTGTAGATCTACTATTTTCAAAAGATTTTTATACATTTGAAAACTTGTGAAATGGGACATTCTGCATAAAGAGTAGGCCTATACTTTTGGTAATTTAAGTACATTTTGATACTTTTGTACCTTTACTCAAGTAAATTTCTGGACTTTTACTTGTAAACAAAGGGGCAAGCCGATGCGTACCAGAATAAGGGTCCCTGTGTGGCTCATGCAGGTTCGGGTGCATGTAGTGACTGTGGCCCTCGGTGGGGGTCCGGGTCTGGAGCAGGGGGAGATGGTGGGCCCCCGGCAGGAAGCACGGGCCCCCGGGCGGCTGCTGGGCCGCCAGGCTGCACAGGAAGCCCAGGCCGAGCGGCAAGGAGCCTCCGGGGAACGGGAAGCCTCCCAGGGCCGCCGCGGTCTGATGGAGATCCCCGCCCGGCCCCAAGGCCCCGTGGCCGGGCGGACGGGCCTGCAGGCCGGAGGGTTCCAGGCCCAACAGGTCGGTGATGGCGAAGCCCCCTTTAGCTCTGTAGCCCCCGGTGGTCCCTGCGTGGAGAGACCAGGGTTATTATCCAAGTAAATACACGTATATTTATTTATTTTTTAACACTGAAGTTAACTGACGAAATAACTAAAACTAGAATAGAAAAAAAACATGTAATTACCAATGAAATAACTCAATTTAGAATAGGTAAAACATGTTTAATTTAGCTACTAAAGCTAACGAAATAACTAAAACTATAGAATTAAACATTTTAGTTGACTAAAACTAACGAAATAACTAAAGCTAAAACTATTACCGTTGAAAAAGAAAAAAACACAATCAAATGATTGTGTGCTTGCAAAATTAAGCAAAACTAAGCCCTGGTGTCAAAAATTGTCAAAGATCTTCCAGTGAAAATAGCTGATCTACAAGCTCACAACAACTGTTCTGATGCGAGGCATTGTGGGCTTGTAGATCGGTATTTTTTCTGAACTTGTTGAATCTCACTCCTACCCGCCCCAAAGAAAAGAAAAAAAATACAATAACTAAAATTGAAACAAAAAGTCAAACCGAAAAAATTATAATGACAAATTCAAAAGTGTAATATACTAACCTTGGTGGAGCCTGGACTTATCGATGCTGAACCCTGGAGATAACATCTTGACCTTGGGTTTGTCTTCCTCTGGTCTCTCTCCTCCAGACACACTCATGCTTTGGTCCAAATTATAACCAGATATATTTATATTTATGCTGCTTTCTTTGAAAGCAAATAAACTATAGCCTACAGACACCAAAAGAACTGCACTGTCACTTTGTTTCTGCGCGATTAAATAAACGGTGGAAATTAGTCCTATCCAATTATTCACGTCCAGTTCGGATGTAGGAAAAACTCTATTTATCCTTCTGTCTTACAGTAATAAAGCTACACGAAACAACTGCTTTCCGCTGTTAAAACACACGGGAAAAGTACAATTCCAGTTATATTTGCGTCCAGATCAAAGTGAGAAAATTCAGAAAAAATACTGGGAAAATTAAATGAAAAATGTGATGATGATGGTGATGCTGAACAGACTGAGATGGCAAGTGGCGGGTCACGCATTTATTTGCGGGGATCACCCCCCCAGCGACCAATCAGGGATCAGGATCACCCCTCAGCGACCAATCAGGGATCAGTTCAGATGTCACCGAAATGGGGCGTTTTCCTTTTTCAATAATCCCCCAGGGATTAATTGCCACCAATTTCCCCCCAATTCAATTCAATTCAATCCCATTGGGATTTGATTTCCACTGGCCGTCTTTGTACCAGCGGCTTCCGAAGATTAATTTAGCCTTAATTCGTCTGAGCGTGTGGAGAAAAAAAAAACTTTTAGATCATGTATATTTTGGCATCCGACATGCTTTGTAATACGGAGTATATAGGCCTACATTTAGCAAATAGGCTAATGTGGTTGATCCTCAACCTTTTTTGATTGATTGATTGATTGATTGAATACTTTATTAGTCAGGAATGTAAACAGCACGAGGTACAGTAAGACGTGTTAAGACTAAAAGGATAACACAAAAAAGTCCTAGGGACTTGTTTCAATTGTGATCCTATATGTATTCAATTAATCAACATGGCATAAAAATAACACAATTGTAGGCTACATGTCATCAACAAACATGGAAAAGAGAAAAAGGAAAGTCGGCAGTGAATGACACCTCCTTTATATGGGAAAAAATACGTTTTAAATTCCAAGGACCCCCAGTTTGATATCATTGAAACAGAAGCCTATCTCTGTATTTCAACTCTTTATGTTTTGTTTTATTTATTCATGTTTTTTTTAATTCCCCCCCCCCCCCCCCCCATACATTAATACCTTGTTTTTGTGGGTTATTTTATTTATCAGTTTATTCTTTGCATATAGTGTAGTGCAGGCTAAATTAGATTTAACACATCGACTAATGTGGGCTATATAGGCCTACATCTTGTTGATGACCAAAATTAAGACATTTTAAAGTAAAAAGTAAATAAAAATACTATTAATTATTTAAAAAATATGTCCAATATCATTTTTTAGATGTATTTCCCCCCAAACAAAACGGCACGCTGCGTGATGCGAGTGAATAAAGTTCGATAATATCAATTGGTAGCCTAATATATAGGCAGCTGGCTGCCTATTAAAATACAATTTGAACCGTGAAAACAAATGAGGACTCTCTCATTTAATGCTATAATGATCCGAATTGTTTTTAAAACATCGTCATAAAGGATCTGTTTAGTATTTAAATATGTGTTGTATTATTTTATGATCAAACTATTTGGTTTTATTCACCGTCTCAAACGAACCGTTTGAATGTGTTAGTTATTGCAAACGTGCACATGACTTGTTGCGTTTTATTGATTATATCGCGCCCGGAGTGGGCGGTCCGGAGCTTGGGTGAGTCCCTGTAATTCAGTGTTTCTCAAACCTTTTCATGTCAAGGTCCCCCAAATTAATATGTATTTGGCCACAGACCCCCATCTGAAAATATTTTGTGCCAGCCAGGGACCCCCATTCAAGATTTGTGTTCAATTGGTTAAAAAAATATTACACATTTTTCACTTCTTTATTTTTCAAGATTCTTTTCAAATAGCACAAGTGGTTCTCAAACTTTTTCTTCATGGCAAGGAACCCCAAATTGATTGAATGTATTTGGCTGCGGACCCCCATCTGAAAATGTGTTGTGCGAGGGACCCCCAGTAGGCTATGTAAAAAAGAATTCAAAATGATTCAAAATGTTCCAATACTTTCAAGATTATTATTATTACTATCATTATTCGTCAGGTCTCATCATGTCACTTCTCATGAAGTGACTTGAAATTGACTTGAGCTTGTAGATCTGCTATTTTCGAACAGCCAACATAATGGATAAAACTAAAGTTAAAATGATTGTGATGATATGTTAACGATAGAACCCCGAACCCCTGGGTCTGGGGGGGGGGGGGGGGGGGGGGTCACCGGACCGCACTTTGAGAACCACTGCCTTACTTATTGGCACGAGTGCTAGCGCGCGTGTGTGTGTGTGTGTGTGTGTGTGTGTGTGTGTGTGTGTGTGTGTGTGTGTGTGTGTGTGCACAGCCCCCCCGCCATGCACGAAACACTTTCAGTGGGCGTGCGCTGTGGGAGACCGTGATCCAGGAATATCTGTCTCTGTCTGTCTGTCTGTGACTGTCTGTCTCTGAACATTTTATTATGAAAGATAATCAATCTATTTGTTTTTGTATTTTAATTGATTTGAGAGACTCTTATTGATGAAGTTAAAAGTGAATCTGGGGAATGACGCTCCTTATGTGTGTGTGTGTGTGTGTGTGTGTGTGTGTGTGTGTGTGTGTGTGTGTGTGCGTGCGTGCGCGTGTGCGTGCGTGTGCTTGTGTGCTTGTGTGAGTGCTGCATGCGTGCGTGCGTGCGTGCGTGCGTGTGTGTGCACGTGCGAGGGAGGGAGAGAGAGGAATAATAGATGAGAACATATTTAAGTTTAATCGTTTTGAATGCTTTTTAAAAAGTAATTAGATCATTCATCTTCTAAAAAATAATTAAACCAAAATCCATTAAAGTAATTTAATCTATCACTAGTTAGAAATTGGAAATCTGCAATTAGTGCATGGATCCATCAAAGGGAAATAAATGATTAATATAATTTGGACAAATCCAGTAGGTTATATTAAACACTTCAATAAATGTTCCTCTCAGTGCCTATAGGTATTGAAGTAATACTATAATAGTTCTATTACAGTAATACATGACATTATAGTGTTTGAAACAATAGAAAAACAGACATGCTTTTATCCACAGATAGGTGTTGTACTGGTAATTATGAAATTAAAGTTAAATAAAATTACAAACAAAATGAGAACATCAAATGATGAATTGAATGAATAAAATCAATCTTATTCACAATCATAATGCTTATTATTATCATTATTGCAACAACCACCAAACATAATGAATGAAGTGTTATTTTTATTTTTTTATTTGCATTATTTCTGGGATGAAACCAAATGCCAAATCTCAGCAAATCAGCAAACATAAAATACATAATAATAATACAAAAACAAAACAATATATATAATAACCATTATCAATATTTTTATTATTTATAACCATTCTTGAGAGAGAGAGAGAGAGAGAGAGAGAGAGAGAGAGAGAGAGAGAGAGAGAGAGAGAGAGAGAGAGAGAGAGAGAGAGAGAGAGACGCCTTAGAAAATTGACCCATAGCCTGTAATATGACAGCATTGATTTCCCCCCCAAAAAACAGATCTACAAGCTATAGCAACGCATCTGAAAGAGACTTATGGTTTATTTTGTTGTTTTGCTCCTTCAATGACGTCACTTCAGGTCATGGTCAAGGCCAAGGTTGGCCAGGTTATTTAACAAGGTCTCTAATCAAGCGCAGGTGTTGCTGATTGGCAGACTTTTGACTGCATGCTGTGTGAGCTGGTGGTCTATCTATGCTGTGTGGGCTGGTGGTCTGTATGCTGTGTGAGCTGGTGGTCTGTATGCTGTGTGGGCTGGTGGTCTGTATGCTGTGTGGGCTGGTGGTCTGTATGCTGTGTGGGCTGGTGGTCTGTATGCTGTGTGAGCTGGTGGTCTGTATGCTGTGTGGGCTGGTGGTCTGTATGCTGTGTGGGCTGGTGGTCTGTATGCTGTGTGGGCTGGTGGTCTGTATGCTGTGTGGGCTGGTGGTCTGTATATGCTGTGTGGCTGGTGGTCTGTATGCTGTGTGGGCTGGTGGTCTGTATGCTGTGTGGGCTGGTGGTCTGCTGTATGGTTGGTGGTCTGTATGCTGTGTGGCTGGTGGTCTGTATGCTGTGTGGGCTGGTGGTCTGTATGCTGTGTGGCTGGTGGTCTGTATGCTGTGTGGGCTGGTGGTCTGTATGCTGTGTGGGCTGGTGGTCAGTATAATGTGTGGCTGGTGGTCTGTATGCTGTGTGGGCTGGTGGTCTGTATCTGGGTGGCTGGTGGTCTGTATGCTGTGTGGGCTGGTGGTCTGTATGCTGTGTGGGCTGGTGGTCTGTATATGTTGTGTGGCTGGTGGTCTGTATGCTGTGTGGGCTGGTGGTCTGTATGCTGTGTGGGCTGGTGGTCTGTATGCTGTATGGCTGGTGGTCTGTATGCTGTGTGGCTGGTGGTCTGTATGCTGTGTGGGCTGGTGGTCTGCTGTATGGCTGGTGGTCTGTATGCTGTGTGGGCTGGTGGTCTGTATGCTGTGTGGGCTGGTGGTCTGTAGCTGTGTGGGCTGGTGGTCTGTATCTGGGTGGCTGGTGGTCTGTATGCTGTGTGGGCTGGTGGTCTGTATGCTGTGTGGGCTGGTGGTCTGTGTATGCTGTGTGGCTGGTGGTCTGTATGCTGTGTGGGCTGGTGGTCTGTATGCTGTGTGGGCTGGTGGTCTGTATGCTGTGTGGGCTGGTGGTCTGCTGTATGGCTGGTGGTCTGTATGCTGTGTGGCTGGTGGTCTGTATGCTGTGTGGGCTGGTGCTGTGGCTGGTGGTCTGTATGCTGTGTGGGCTGGTGGTCTGTATGCTGTGTGGGCTGGTGGTCTGCTGTATGGCTGGTGGTCTGTATGCTGTGTGGCTGGTGGTCTGTATGCTGTGTGGGCTGGTGCTGTGGCTGGTGGTCTGTATGCTGTGTGGGCTGGTGGTCTGTATGCTGTGTGGGCTGGTGGTCTGCTGTATGGCTGGTGGTCTGTATGCTGTGTGGCTGGTGGTCTGTACTGTATGCTGTGTGGGCTGGTGCTGTGGCTGGTGGTCTGTATGCTGTGCCGTGATCTGTTTAAGCTTGGCTGTATTTTTGCTTATAATATTTGTTGCGCTGAAAGTGACGGACAACAGAGAATAAAGCATTTCTGAACTTTACAGACATGTTTGGAGATCAGTTGTTATTGAGCACACGTCAAAACATCCGGGTGAAAAGTACAGGACGTTGTCACTACTGCATCAATTACAAGCATATAGGCTAGTAATAACTGGTGGATAAAGAAAGGTGAGTTTGTTCTTATTGTCTTATAGGTTACCTATGTCTCCTTTTCTTTCTCTTCTACTAGTCAATGTAGAAGTTCTACATGCTTTGTACTAGGCTCAGCTTTCTAGCTCAGTGGTTCTCAAACTTTCTAGGCCATGAAACTCCAAAAGAATCATATTTGAACATTTTGAACTGGAATGTAGGAGTTGAGGCATTACATGTAGTTTGACTGGTTTCCACAGATAAATATTGTGGGAAAAAAAATCTGCATTTTTTACTTTCTTATTTGACAATTTGGCCAACGTTTGACCAGTTTTTATTGTAGATGACTTTTGATGCAGTAATGGTATCTGTTTTCTAAATGTATTTTCTTTTCTTTTCTTTCATTTTTTTAGGAATTTGGTCTTAAAAGTCCTTAAATTTAAATGTTTTAAATTAACTGTCATCTGGGGACCCTCTCAAAATCATGTCGTTCATATAATTGGTCCTAATTAATGCTCATTATAAGATGGAACCATTTCTGTCTATTCACGTGTCTCAGAGGATGGCTGTTAGTGGACAGTGCAGAAACCTGCCTACCAGTGACATCATCGCTAGGCAGGTTTGATTCTTTCAAACAATTTCTTTTTATTAAAGAGCTGGTGCCATGTTTTTGCATTTTTTCTGTTTTTCATGTGTCTATGAGGTTGATAGAACTTCATAAAGCCCCCCGGTGGTGTTTTTATGGTGTTTTATGTCTTCTCTGACTATTTGGAGTTTCTTCCTGGAGGCTGAAACCTTGAGGGTCAAACGTGCCAATAGAGAAACAGCGCTTTAGTGACATCACAAAGCCATACCCTCCCCCTCATTATCATAACACAACAGGTGTGGGCATGAGGAGGAGGAGGGACTAGGACAGGTGGGTGGTGCTAAGGTGGTGGAGGAGGTGCTAAGGTGAGAACCAGGTATACTTAATGAACTGGAGGCGTGTCCACATAAAAACATAATTTTAACCATTTCTGTACACTTTTTTTTTGTTGAAAAAAAATCCTTACATAATAATAATACCTTATGATCAGGTTTTAAGGTTGAAAAATATCATGGCACCCCATCTTTAATGCAAGAATAATGGCTTCTCTTTCAGCATGCTAACAGGAAGAGAAAGGCCCCTTTCCCTTTATTTCTTTTTATTGACAAAATATCAACATTACAAATAGGACAAAATGCAGTTACAATACTGGAAAAATAAAGGGAAAAAAATAAGCCGGAGGTTATAGACTTTAGGCAATATTCATCACAGATTCTTCTGGTTTTCTATAGCTTTAGTGTTGTACAATGTTTTAAGGTTTCTAAGTATGACAATAATAATAAGGCTTTAAAAACAACAATATTTGGATGTTGGTTAGAACATTTGGTACAATTAATGAATATGACATTTTGCAAGAATCAAGAGAAGGTTGATAATATACATTTTGTCTACGCTTATTTATATATTTTTTGAAAGTCCAAATAACACATGCTGAATATTCAATCTAATAAAAGAGTACATTTTGGAATTTATGGCATTTTCAAGATCAATCCAAAAGACATGTCAGTAAGTACAATCCCAAAATAAATGAGATATTGTTTCGTCAACATTTCCACAAAAAGAACAAAGTGTGTCAATATCAATCTTATATTTTATAAGATTGGTCTGACATGATAACATCTACATGAAGTAATTTGAGAAAGGCCATTTCTATTAGCTTGGAATCCCCATCAATGATGTCATTGGTTAAGGTTTCTGAACTGTCCACAGCCTGAAAATGGGTGAAGTGCTCTTCCCATTAAAACCCAGTAAAGCATCTGTCATTTTAGATTTTAGCTTGACTTTTCAAAAATAGTAGATTTACAAGCTCGCAGCGTGTCACTTCATGCCGCTGCGAGCTTGTACATCTTACATTTTTGGATTTGTTTTTACCCGCTTGCTGAAAGCTGGCGGGTCTACAGACAGGCTGGACCACTTTTCACACCTATTCGACACCTATTTGTCATTGGCTGTCCTGGCTGTCCTTCACTACTTTAAGCCAATGGGGACACTTTCCCGTTTAAGCCAATGCCTCTCCTCCTTTGCAGCACCCGCCTCCCCTCGCCCCTCCCAGCACTTCCCCTCCCGAAGGAAATCCACGCTCCTCACACCAGTGCATCTTACTTAGCCTCAGGCTACAGAGCTGCTAACCCCCCCCCCCCCCCACACACACACACACACGCGCGCAGAGAGAGAGAGAGAGAGAGAGAAACTACCGGCCATATTAGCACTTCAAGCTATAGCGGATATACAAGGGGGCCTGGGGACCCCCGCAAAGCAATCACTGGTGGTCCGAGGACCCCCACTGGGAGCCTGAGACTTCCCCATACTATGAACGGCTATGTTGCGCGAGCGAGACAGGACGCTAATGATTGACATTAAAACCAAAGAAATGATGTTGCTCACATGTTGCAAACACAGCAGCTATTGGTGAGGGCGGCCCCAGCTAAACAACAGGCCGCTCGATGTTCGTTTGTATGGAAGAATTTCACTGTAGATGTGGACAAAAACAACGGTGGCGTGACGAGGCTAGTCGACGAACTTAGCATTGTTAGCGTCATGGTTGAACTTACACCTGGTGTTTGCATTTCTCCATTTACAACTCGTACATCTTCATAAACGTTCAGATTTCAAATATAAAGTGCTTATCTCATGGCTACGGGTGTTATAATTATATACGGGCCCTCATAAGTACCCGTATCTTCCGTATCGTTCAATAAAAAGCATTTTGCTCCGATTGGTGGCCATTGTCTCCGTTTTTCTCAACTACGCGCCTGTAGCGGTTGGGGGGTGTATGCACTCTGATACATTATAACTCTATGCGAAAATGGCCGCCGATCGGAATAAAATGCTTTTTATTTAACAATACGGAAGATACGGGTACTTAGACCCACCCGAAATAACGTGTAACATCCGTGGCCATGGGGTAAGCACTTTATATTTTACATCTGAACGTTTATGTAGATGTACAGGCTGTAAATGAACAAAGTGCAAACGCCATGTTGCATTTCAACAAAGACGTCACGACGACATGTAGCCGTTTATTTGCAGTGCTGGAAAGTAACTAAGTACATTTACTCAAGTACTGTACTTAAGCTCACATGCGACGCGTTGTGAGCTTGTAGATCTGTTATTTTCAAATATTTAGTACTTTCACTTTTGGTACTTCAAGTACATTTTGATGCCAATACTTTTGTACTTTTACTCAAGTACATTTTTAATTCTGGACTTTTACTTGTACCAGAGTATTTTCATATTGCAGTATTGGTACTTTTACTTAAGTAGAGAATTTGAGTACTTTCTCCACCACTGCTTATTTGGCCTTGCTTTCAAGATTCTTTTTGAAAATAGCTGCTGTATTTGGCCTCATGTGGTGCAACTGGTCGTTTCTTTTGGCCTTGTTTTCATAGACCTCGTAGCTTGTTTCTCTCACAGAACAACACCAGCACTGGATTTTATCAATACATTTACTTACAATCTACAAGCATCCATTGTGAGCTTGTAGATCTGCTATTTTCAAATAAATATTTTATTAAATCTATTATGATGATGATTACTTAATATGCTCAATTTTTTTTTAAATAATTAACCAGTTGAGGTACTTTTACTTAACTGGAGTATTTCCAATTATCAGTACTTTTACTTCTACTCAACTACATCTCACAGGCAAATATTGCACTTTTACTCCACTACAATTATTTGAAAACTTGAGTTACTTTATAGATATACACATACAACACTAGCACTGGATTTTATCAACACATTTACTTACATCGGCAATTACAAAATTACCGATCCACAAGCATGCATTGTGAGCTTGTAGATCTGCTATTTTCACATAAATATTGTATTAAATCTATTATGATGATGATTACTTATTATGCCTTTTTTTACAACACAGATCCTCTATGGGGGTCCTTGGCACTAAATAAAGTGGACAGCTGACTGAAAGGTGTCAATGGGGGAGTGATTAGAGGAGTGGCTAGGCTGAATAAATTACCCATTGTTCACGCCCATTACCTGGAGCTGAGAGGTGCTCCGAAGTGACAATTCTTTAGAAGGGATTATCTCAGTTTGCACTATTATAGATAACCAGATTCAAATGATCACATCTTCAAATATGTTCCAATTTTGAAAAATGCCAACTTGCGGCATAAAGCATTATACCCAGTCACATATAACCCCCCATGCAAGATCTGTGTGAATTTGGAAAATATTCATACATTTTCAAAAAAAAAAATCCCAGATTTTTCTAGCCGATCTACGAGCTCACAACGAGCTTGTAGATCGGCTATTTTCAAATATTCAATGTATTTCTATATAGGTTTACACTTTAAAGTGCTTGGGTGGCCTACATATAGTCGTTTCTTTTGAGATTGTTTTCATAGACCTGGTTGCTTATTTCTCTCGCCAAATCTGGCAACATCGTTCAGAACAGAGGCATAATCCTCGGACGTTCATAATGCCACGGAGTTAAAAAGTATTCCAGTCTTGATGATGACGAACCTTTATGTACATGTAGACCTACTCTATAGGCCTAAAGTAAGTGACAATGGAATTATATCCCCTCATACCTGCAACCTATAAAGATATAATGGCCTGGCTGCAACAGAGAAGGAGTGCACGTGTTCTAAATGTTTTAACAACACCCGGTTGCATTGGCTGGGACATTCTGCACAATGAGCCTGCCGCAAGCGGGTATATTATGACTTTGTCATTTCTTGTTTATCCTTGTTTTGGTCCTTAATAACCTCCCTTTTAGAGAGAGAGAGGGAGAGAGAGGGGGAGAGAGAGAGAGAGGGAGGGGGAGGGGGAGAGAGAGAGAGAGAGAGAGAGAGAGAGAGGGAGAGGGAGAGGGAGAGGGAGAGGGAGAGAGAGGAAGAGAGAGAGGGAGGGAGGGACAGAAAGAGAGAGAGAGAGAGAGGGGGGAGAGAGTACGAGGGAGAGAGAGAGAGTACGAGGGAGAGAGAGAGAGAGAGAGAGAGAGAGAGAGAGAGAGAGAGAGAGAGAGAGAGAGAAGGAAAAACACTATTTTAAGAGGGCAGATTACCAGAAGCCTAGTTTCATAGTGTCATCAGACCTCCAGGATTATCTGGATTTAAACTAATCAGTAAATGTTTCTCTTTGCTCATTATTATCTTTATCTCTCTCTTTCTCTCTCCAGAGAAGATTTTCAGGGGCGGGGGGTTGGGGGGGATGTCAATCAGCTGTCAAGATCATTAATCTCTTAAAAGACCTTAATATATCACATAAAAAATCTCTTTTTGCTCTAATTTTCTGCACGGGCACATGGTCGTTGTTAATAGATGTCACATGTGTCCCTTGAACGGGATTAGATTAGATTGTAACTAATCAGTAAATATCTAAAAGTGCAAATTACATTTTCTTTGTAATATCATTGCGTTGCTGTTTAGAAATTTAGAACATTTAATTAAAAGCCTAAAATAAAATAACCTGAAATGTTAAATAAATACCGAAAATAGCAGATCCGTAACAGTAATCAAGTAAATGTACTTGGTTACTGTCCACCACTGATTGTGGTAATTGATTGTAAAATGTAATCATTTGACAATCAATGTGACTCCGCCCGTTACCAACTGTCAGATCAAACACTTGACTAAATCTTCTGAGTTAAGAGAGATTGAGATTAACTGCAATTTTCTTTTTCCAATTCAATTTGGAGAGGATTTACTCTTTTTTAAACTATTTTTTTCTCTTCAACTGTTTGCAGCTGTAAATGTATGTATTTACAGCCAGTACTACTTGTCATTATTTAGTTATGCAATCACTTAACATTGAAGTGTAAAAGCTCCTATCTGCAGAATTATCCATGAAAAGTGGGGAAAAACCTCCTATCTGCATTTGCAATATGAGATCAGTGTAATTAACATATAATATTGTAATATAGTCCAGAAATCCAGAAACGGTGTATTATGTGATGGGTATCATAAAAAATTTGCATTGTGCAAAAAAAATACAACATTTTGTTGTTTTCTTTTTCATTTTCCCAACAATGTAAATTTTTCAGATAGGAGGTTTTGCGTTTTGGCCATCGATATTACATTGCCCATATTTACAAAAGAAAATGAGGCATGAAACAGATTTAGAAAAGAACCTTTACCCTATATATGTCATTGACTGAGATCATCAATGCTATAGGAGCAGTAAAAGTATATTTACAAAAAACATTGGGGGGTCATTTCAACCTTAACCTTGTTACAAATAATGTGGTGTTTTATTTGCTGTTTATAGTGGTCTAAAATCATGGACGTGCAGGACCCTGGGCTTCTGGCTTTATTCAACAAGCATCTCTTACAGAAGCAGATGTGAAGGACATGTCAGTCCAGATGTTCTCAGCTCTCCAGTAACTATCCCTTACAGAGTGGTAATCACACACACGCACATGCACGCACGCACGCACGCACGCACGCACGCACGCACGCACGCACGCACGCACGCACGCACACACACAACACACACACACACACACACACACACACACACACCCCTGTCCTACTTATTAGTGTTGAGTTGAGCCACAAAGTCAAAGACATCCATTGACACTGGACACTCATTAAAGCCATCATTATCAGCTCTATAAGACCTCAGTGGAAATAACACTCACAAGCTGAGTCCATGCACCAACAGGAGGCCACGTCATCTCAGAGAAGCTGTACAGAAACAGTGTTTCTCAAACATTTAACCACTTAAACCCTATAAGGTTGACCGCGGAGTCCCTCAGGGCTCTAAAATAGTGTATTTTTAGTTTTCTGTTATTCGCTGTAAATAGCAGATCGACAAGCTCACAACGCGTCGCAAGGCCATGCGTTCTGAGCTAGTAGGTCGGCTATTTTTGGCTAATGTTCCCCCCAGAATATGGGAGAATATTCAAGTGGTCAAGGACCCCCAAATAGATAATTATGTATTAGATATGGACCCCCATATGAAAACGCATTTGCAAAAGTATTGAAAATTGTTCACAATTCTACAAGGCCAATATTCTTTTCAGATCTACAAGCTCACAATACAGCGCGATAAGATGCGTGGTGTGCTTGTAGATCAGCTATTTTCAAATAGCCAAAGTATAAAATTGAGTCAATGATCTTAAAAAGTATTTTTATACTATTGACTCATTTTGCTGGAGACCCCCTGGAACCCCCTCAAGGACCCCTGAAGGGTTCCGGGGACCCCACTTTGAGAACCGTTGCATTACGTCACACACTGCTGCGTTTATACAAAGACCTCATTAGTTGTACTGTAATTATTAATGAATGATGTATTTGAGGTCATATCGTCTCTGTCCAAAACTGTTACTTTTCAGGATTCAAATAAAAAAATAGCAAAAGTAGCAGATCTACAAGCTCAAAATGCGTCGCTTCGCACCACATTTTGAGCTTGCAGATCTGCTACTTTTGATGCTTTTGTGTGACGCTGTAGTATGATATATGATCGAATAGGGCGTTAATTTACAAAAGAAAACAATAAGTTAGAATACGGAGATAAGAGGAATCTGCCCGACAGCAACGATATATAGCTTAACCACATAAACCTGTACTTCGTTGACCGGGTCCTCCAGGGATCTATGCTTGACAGCCCCCCCCTCCTTCAATCTATATCCAAATCTCTTAGATCTTTTGTAGATCCATTTGATAGCCCAAAAGAGCAAAACAATAAAGTAAATTGAGTTATAAGACTCAAGATGAAGGACACACGCTGACACGCACGCAGTCAGTAGTTTAATAAAACAATGATGCAGCTCCAATGATTGCTGAGGTTTTGCAGATTATAATGTTTATATTCTCGAAATCAAAACAGCAGTTTTACTACTGTTATAATCTGAAAAGTACATGCTCCCATCTATGTTTGGATTAGGTTGCGTGTGTGTGTGGGTGGGAATAACCGAAAGTGAGAATTACTAGTGTGTGTGTGTGTGTGTGTGTGTGTGTGTGTGTGTGTGTGTGTGTGTGTGTGTGTGTGTGTGTGTGTGTGTGTGTGTGTGTGTGTGTGTCCGCCCTGTTAAAACGTATGTTCCGTTTAAATCACAACCCGGATTACAATTACACGTAGAAGGGGATTGATTGATTATGTGGCACATCAACCTTAATCTGTTTTTATTCTTTGCTCCTTTGAGCTCTTCATCCCGGCTCAGATTTGACCTTTCCTCCTGTCCATGTCTTCATTGTTTTATACTTTTGTCTGTTCTGCTGGAATTAACTGCATGTGATCTGCAAACACATGATGGCTGTATATCTAATTCAAACACACCATGGCTGTAGACCTAATTGAACTGATTGAAGTAATCAAGGGAAGGGACATGAGGAACATGCTGAGTGTTGACCTTGATGCCTGTCGGCCCTAGACCAGCCATTCCCTACCTGTGGGCCATGAGGACACTGCAAAAATGTTATTGATAATACAACATAATATTAAACATTGTAAAGGTAGGGTAAGTGTTATTTCTTTGTAAAAAATAAGTGTTAACTTGTTTTATATTCTGATAGTACTCATTGGTATTCTCCCCGTCCCTCCAGCTCTCAACTGTCAGCGGGGAGTGTTGGGCGGGAGGAGTAGGACGAAGGGTCTACATCCTCCTGGTGGGGGCTCCTCGCTGGCAGGTGAGTCAGTAGGATACAACAGCAGTGACAACACATAAATATGTGTGGGGAGAAATCAATTGGCATAACGACTAAATTGAGGAGAAAAGTCTGGGGTAAAGAAATATTGCCAACGCTAAAAAAAATTATTGAAAAAAAAAGTGGTGACACACAGAATTGAGCAGACAAAATTGGAACTGAAACACTACAAAATTGAAGCTGATAAGTGGGTACTTTTTCCTAATCCGCTGAAGATTGGCCACCCACCTGAAAATGTATTTTTTGTTTATTAAAGAGATCCTTTTATAACGAGGCTTCAGGGTGATGTAATGGCTACAACAGCTTCTCTGTGATGACGAAGCCTGGGATCAATACCATTTTCGGTTTTCTGATCTGGTGTGGAGCGGAAATAACTTTACGTCATCAGGTCGGCCGGAACCCACGACCGGTCCGGAACCAAGCACGCCGTGCACCTCCAGAATGATTCCCCTAGTTTAAAATGTGTTTAGTTTGGTAAATCGTTTTGTTTCTTTTGGTTTAATAATCGTTGAATGATCGTAATCATAAAAAAAATATATATTCTAACTCGTAGCGCAATTAGCGAGACTAAACTAATTGATTTGCATTGCATTATTTGGAGAACAAAAACAATGTGATGCCAACCAGAACCCACCACTGGAACCCAATTTCCCTTTTTTCTAAACCTTGACCAGGCTTTCCTCCGTGGTGGAAAAGCCTGGCTGACACGAGGTTGGTGATGACGTGATCTCCTGTTGGGGCATCAACTCACAGCTTGTAGAAATGTGGTTGTTATTTCCACTGAGGTCTTATAGAGCTGATAATGATGGCTTTAATTGTAGAATGAGTGTCCGGTGTCAATAGACGTCTTTGACTTTGTGGCTCAACTCAACACTAATAAGTAGGACGGGTGTGTGTGTGTGTGTGTGTGTGTGTGTGTGTGTGTGTGTGTGTGTGTGTGTGTGTGTGTGTGTGTGTGTGTGTGTGTGTGTGTGTGTGTGTGTGTGTGACACATAACATTATATTACAGATTGATTGATTGAATACTTTTAGACAGAAATGTAGACTAAATGAAATGTTTTTCTAAGTAAATTTTAATGGATAGTGTCAGGGCATCCCACATTTTGGTGGCAGAGTAGTAGAATGAAAATTTTCCCATGTTTGTTCTAAATTTGGGTTGTACCAGATCATGGTCGCTCCCTCTAGTGTTGTGTCTGTGGATGTCACTCAGAAGCAGTTAGTCAGGTATGAGGTATCTTTGACTATCTTTGACTTCTTTGACTATATCTTTGACACCCATCCTCCATTCACTACACTGGCTTCCCGTCTCCTTTAGGATCGAGTACAAGGTCTCCCTCCTCACCCATCAGTGCATCCACAGCAATGCCCCCTCCTAAAGGAACTCCTCAAACCCCCGAACTCCACCCGCTCCACCCGCTCCCTCCGCTCTAGAAACTCAAACGCACTCGAACCCCACACAACGAAGCTCCGCACCATGGGGGATCGGGCCCTCTGCTCAGCTGCTCCTCGACTGTGGAATGCCCTCCCTGACCATCTGAGAGCACCACAGTCCATTGACACTTTTAAAAGGGGTCTAAAAACCTTTCTTTTTAACAAGGCATTTGCCTAGATAGAGATGTAGTTGTTTTATCTTTTTACTGTGTTTTGCTGACTTTGATTTGAAGTTTATTCATTTCACTGTTTTATTATTATTGTTGTTTTCTTGTTCTCTTTTTTTGTTTTTAACCTGTAGCACTTTGAGATTTGTTTCAAATATAAAGTGCGTTACAAATAAAATGTATTATTATTATTATTACTATCTTAAATACCAATCCCAGTGATATTTGCTTAACCCTGTCTTCTACCCTGAGCCATCCCAAACAAGAAAAGTATGGAATTAGGTGCAGGTCATGGGTTTAAGGCCGAGAAGTAGTCGTATCAGTTTGTTTTGGGAGGTCTGAAGCTTAGTTTAACTTTTTAGTGACATCCAGAGACAACTGGAATTCAAGTGTTATATGATTGGATGGTGCCTTGGTGATAGATGTCCTTCCTGTCTGCATTCACTCTCTGTCTGTCTCTGTTTAATCTCTCAAGAACAGATTCAGAGCTGCGCTACTGAATCTGTCGGGAGCCCCGTTCAGAACGTGTGCGCGTTAGCTTACAAGTGGGCGTGCCTTCAGATCAGGAAGCAGGCCGCGCTTTACCCAATCAAATGTAGTGGGCGGGATTTACATCTGTGCGCTCGCTTCCCACTGGAAACAAACCGAAACTCATTTAACAATAGCGTCCTCGGAGCCGACAAAACCACGGAAAGTTAGTAATATTTTAACTTGTTCTTTCATATAGAAACAAGTGGGCCTATAAACAAAACAATCCATGTTCTTTGGGAGAAATGGTGTTAGTGTTCCGTGGAGAAATATTGTTAGTGGGAATGAAAACATAGGCGCACATTTTAATAAGTGTTAAATAGCTCTATATTCTGATAGAAATCATTGCACTAATGTCATTCAAACAGGAGAGAGAACTCATACAGGATACAAGATAAACAACTGAAATTAGAAGTGATAAAAAAAAGAGCACACACAATTGGAACTGGAACACTATAATTTTGATAAATGGGTACCCTCTCCTGATTTGATAAAACTGACAACCCACATGAACAGTTATTTTCTGTATTTGACTGCTAAGAGCTGGAGAAACAATGTTACTGAAGAAACGCACTATAGCAATTTATTTGGATTACTATCAGAATATAGACCTTTCAAGCATAAAATATCACTTACACTACCTTAGATCAATTATTCGACTATGAGGGGACAGCACTAGAAACAGCATGAGCAAGCCCACTAACGAGGGGTGGGGTAGTGGTGGTTAGGATTAGGATTAAGTAGGCTACACGCTTCACGCAGTGCCCAGGGTCAGCTAGTGGGGTGGGGTGGTGGGGGTTTAGGGGGTGTGTGTGTGTGTGTGTGTGTGTTTGTGTGTGTGGGGAGAGGTCATGTCAAAGGTCCGAGATATTGGTCTGTGAAAGTGTCTGTCGCCTCCTCCTAAGAGATCAGTGACATCCGACTCCTCTGGACAGTTTCCACGGGCACATGGATGTACGCAAACAATAATGACATAATATACAACCTTTTGGGTTTTTTAGCTTTTTCTTTCCTTATTTTCCCACAGCATTCACAGTGTCAGTATGAAGTGCTTAATTAACCACCAAAGCCATATTTTATACTTATTATTTTCCCCCGGAAATAGCTCAAATAGCCGACCGGCTATTTGACATGCCTCAAAATAGGGATGCCCCCAGGTTGAAACTAAGTGATTAAAATCGGAAAACGGATTCCCCCATGGCACACAGAAGTGCACCCCCCCCCCCTCACCCCCACTCCTAAAAAAACAAAAAAACAAAACAAAAACAACGTGTATAGCGAGACCGGTGGTTAGCGATTGTAAATTAGCATAATGCTCCTAATAACGCATGCAAGATTATATGGTCGTGGGACGGCACGCGTTGCAATTATGGGGGTGACACTGTTTGTTTAAGTGTGCCACGCCGACGGTTGGTGGTGTATACGTTTAAGGAAAACGCGTCCCAGACGACATCAGCGCTGCATTAACGTATTTAATCATTAGCCATTAGCGTTAATGCTACCAGACAGTATGCAATCTCCTCCCTCCAAGTGCCTGGGTGCTGTTTGTGGGCAGATTTATTATTAATAATGTCTGGGGCTTGGCATCACTTTAAGGGCCGAGATTACAGACATGTAAATGAGGTGGCGTGTGTGCATGTGTGTGCATGTGTGTGCGTGTGTGTGTGTGTGTGTGTGTGTGTGTGTGTGTGTGTGTGTGTGTGTGTGTGTGTGTGTGTGTATGTGTGTGTGTGTGTGTGTGTGTGTGTGTGTGTGTGTGTGTGTGTGTGTGTGTGTGTGTGTGTGTGTGTGTGTGTGTGTGTTTATATGTGTGAGATGGGGGGGTCAATAAGAGACAGTACACATACTCCAGACTTTCAGTCTCTAATTGACCAAAAAAAAACTTTAATCCCAGGCAGACACTGAGTTGTTTACATCACTGAATTAGGTTAATCTATAAGGGAAGGGGAGCCTATTTGCATAAATGTGCATTTTTGAATAATTACTTAGCCTTAACTAGAGCCCTTTCTGTGCAGGAGGCTGGCGCGTGGCGAGACTATTGTTGTCAACAGCCCCCCCCCCCACCCCACACACACCCCTTTTTCCGTTGTCTTTGGTAAACAATAGACCAGCAAAACAATTAACAACACCACCAACAATGGAGAGCTGCTGCTGCCTGCCGGGGTGTGTGTGTGTGTGTGTGTGTGTGTGTGTGTGTGTGTGTGTGTGTGTGTGTGTGTGTGTGTGTGTGTGCGTGGGCGTGTGCGTGTGTGTGTGTGTGTGTGTGTGTGTGTGTGTGTGTGTGTGTGTGTGTGTGTGTGTGTGTGTGTTGGGGCGCGGGACTGATGTCTGGAACCAGAATCATATACGGCTGCAATTACTGCTATCGCTTACACTGTGAACTGACCTCCCAGTCAATTATTTCAACAGCCTGTAGGCACTGAGTGGAAAATATAATTAAACAATTAGTTTGATAGATCTAATTAAACAATTAGATACATAATAATGAATGAATTGATTGATTGATTGATTAATTCATGATTTATATCCAGGTAGTTTCAATTTGATTTCAAGTTTAATTCAATTATGAAACATATTGACCATTGTATATTCTACAATATAATTTCAACCTGTGGACAGTGATTTCTGTATTTTATTACAGTATATGTATAAACCACCTTAAAATGTGACCTGACAAACTGTCTTGTCTGTATAGTTAAAGCATGCAGTGTCCGGGGACCCCAAGGGTCCTTGAGGGGATCCGCAGCTAAATTGAAACTTCGTTTTAATAACAAAAATCAGTTTAACCACTTTGACCCTACAGTATACAATGGCTGTTTGACAATAGCTGATCTACAAGCTCACAACACTTTGTGATACTACATGTTGTGAGCTTGTAGATCTGCTATTCAAAAACAAACTTGATATATATTGTTTAAATGTGAAATATTTTTGGAAACATTGTAACAACACAAATGTTGTATGGGGGTCCCTGTTACAAAATATTTTCAGATGGGGGTACGTATTAATTTGGGGGTCCTCGAACCACTGCTATAATGAAACAGCCAGTGTCCTATTCATAAGAAAAATTATCCCTGTTAACCACTTTCAACCGGGTGCCCCTGGCCTATATTGGGCCTCTGTGTGTGATGAAATATTAAAAAAATCTCAACGCTGTGATCGTGTAGGCCGGCTAATTTCGGCTTAGGTGGTTAATATTTCTTAATATCATAAACTGAATGAACCGTGAAATTGAAAGTTCTTCCTCTAAAATGTTATGCTATTACCATTGGAATCAAATCTAAACTCCAGTTATGACCTGTGCACATGAACAACATGAAGAGTTTAACCCATTAAAACCGGGGGGGGGGGGGGGGGTACCAGGGGGTCCCCAGCAAAAGTCCCCAGCAAAAGTAATTAATATGGCGTCACAATCATTTTAACCCCTTAACCAAATAGCAGATATACAGTACAAGCTCACTTCGGGCCTCAATACGAGCTTGTAGATCTGCTATATCTGCAGTAATCCAAAACATAACCGCTAAATCTTAGTCCAAAACACAACCGCTAACCATAACTACATTATATTATTAACTAACTAACT
Source organism: Gymnoscopelus braueri (assembly GCF_963280865.1). Taxonomy (NCBI): domain Eukaryota; kingdom Metazoa; phylum Chordata; class Actinopteri; order Myctophiformes; family Myctophidae; genus Gymnoscopelus; species Gymnoscopelus braueri. The sequence goes on along the minus strand of NC_137619.1, from coordinate 9,849,442 downwards.
TCACTATTAAGCCATTACAGTTAACACTCCAAATTCATAGAGTGTTATGCAATAATTTGCATAATTGTGCTGGTGTGCCGTTGCTCTATGGCAGCCCAAGCTAGTCTATCACTTTACTCTGATAAGAGAACATGATTAATTATTGGCATTATTGATTATTGATTGGTAAGCTGTTTAGGTACGGTGTGTTGCCATGACAATGTCTGTGGTCACCAGGGAATCACTGGTTCACCACACTGTTGACAAATTAGACCTCAATAATGAATACTGTTTGTTGTTATAAAGCTTCTTTAACTGCTCAACAAATAGCAGCAGTCATCAGCCACTGGAGTAGTGTCTGTGCTGGTGTTTACCTGCAGAAACACACTGCCCTCTTACTGTATTGTGGTGTTTTTTTGTTTTGGTAAACAGGGACGTTTTTGGGGTCACCAAAACAAACAGTGAAAACACCAAAATACAGTGAGAGGGCCATGTGTTCTGCAGGTAAACACCACCACACTACTCCAGTGGCTGATGACTGCTGTAGATCTACAGCAGTTTTTAAAAAAAAGAAGCCGAATACGTAACAATTTAGGGGTCCTTAATATGAAAATGTTTGAGAGTCACTGCTCTACCACAAGGGTTCCCAAACTCTTCAGGCTGTGACCCCCCCCCCCCCCCCCATTTAAAAAATAATAATAATAATAATCACATTTGAACTGGGGACCCCCCAAAATAAACATGTTTGAATTGGGTACCACCCAACCCTGACAAGCACTTGGAATCGTATATAGGAGTTGAGGCATTACATTTAGTTTCCTCAGTTTAGTTCCACAGATAAATATTGTGAAAATAGCCGGATATCAAAATGTTTAGCTCTTTCATAGGTAATATTTGACTATGTAAATGTTTTTTTATAATATAGTTTGTTGGTTACTTTTGACATAGTAATATAGTCTTGTTATTAGTTTATTTTGTTATTTATTTTTCATTTTAGAGGTCTTAAAAGTCATTAAATTGTCACTTTAGAAATACAGATACCCTGTATACAGTTATATGTTGGTTTGTTTACTTTTGAGTGAAAAAACAATGTTGCATGCTGATCATCTGAGGACCCCCAAAATCATTTGGGGACCCTCAGTTTGGGAACCACTGCTCTACCATACAGACTGGTTAAAGTAACCTTTTATTCATTAAAATAAGTCCCAGATTGCAACTTTAAGTGGTCGGCAACACAAGAGAAAGTGAATGTGAAATACATTGTAAAGTGCTATGGAGAAAAGCTCTATATATAAATGCGGTCCATTTACCATTTGATAAAGGAGCAACCTTTAAGAGTATTAGATGAAAGGAGATGAAAGCACCGCCGCAGCTTTTGAGAAACAACTGTAATATTAAAAAAGGATGGATTATTGTTATTAGAGGGTTAAAAAAAAGAAGCTATTGCCCCTTTTTCTGTGTCAGAGCGGATGGTCACATATGTTAGGAGACATATGGCGTCTGTAGATGGAAGCAACATCATAGAAACGTGCAGACTGTTCAACTCATATATAGGTTCCTACGTTATTGATGGATTATCTAATATTCTGCTGCCTGTCATGACATTGGGGGGAAATCAGTTTTTTTTTTTACTTAGTATTTATGCCAAAGCATTTAAGAGCTAAAACCCACGTCAAGACTAAATTACACCCCAACTCAAATGCACGCACGCACACACACGCACACGCACACACGCACACGCACACGCACGCACACACACACACACACACACACACACACACACACACACACACACACACACACACACACACACACACACACACACACACACACACACACACACACACACACACACTGGAGAAATGCAATCATTTTGTTGCCAAGTATGACGATCATGCCTGTCTGTCTGTCTGTCTGTCTGTCTGTCTGTCTGTCTGTCTGTCTGTCTGTCTGTCTGTCTGTCTGTCAGACAGACAGTGGCTGTGAGTCCGTGAGGAATCGTATAAACAAGGCTATAAGAACAGAAAGAGGACAGGAAAATTTAAGGAGCCAATCGGTCCAAAAATCCAAAATGTTAATTCACAATTAAAGTTAACCCCTCGTGCCCCAGGTCAGGATATGTACACATAAAGGTGACATGTTGAAACCTTGAGACTGGTTCACCATGCCATCATCAAGACTGACATCATTAATATATGATGTCATCACTCACTATGACGTCAGAGATGCACTGTGAAGCTGCATCGTTATGAGATCCCGTCTTTAGACTAGGACACTGATTCTCAAGGACGGGTCCGGGACCCCCCAGGGGGTCCTTAAGAAGCTACGAGTCTGTAACTCTGAGAGTGTTACATTTGCACACACTCAGAGTTAAAGGTGCTGTAAGTTATTTTCTTTTGTTAAAATAAGTGTTAAATAGCTCTATATAATGATAGTAATTATTGCTATAGAGTACAGAAGTCCTGACGTCACTCGTTCATCCCCTGGTTCGTAAAGTAATTTCTCTATGGAGAATAACATTGGGTCATCTTAGAATCGTCTCATGTAAGAATTGTGGTCCAAAAATAAACAAACTTTCTCTGCGAAATTGTCAGGGAGGAGGTTCTGTATCGTTTATGATAGTCAGTCACTTATATTTGATACAGTCTGTTTCTGGCGAAAATTTAACTAATTCGGCGGAAGTAACATTATCGTTTTCTCACCGTCAGTTGATGCTTCATATCCATAAGAGTCAAACCGCCGGGATCATTTGTTTATTTTTGGAACACAGTTCTTATTTGACGTGATATTAAAGACGTCTATGGGGATTCAGAACAGGGGTGGAAAACCGCGAACCAGGTAGGATGTGTAAATTACGTCAGACTTCGGTGCTCTATTTTCGGAGTGTTTGTTCAGTAACAGAGGTCTCTCCAACTCTTGATCTCAAAATTGTTAGGTTGGGATATTAATTTAATTCAATCCAATCAGGAGAGAGACCTCATACTACATCAAGTAAAATTCGAAGTGATGAAACAAATAAATGAGCAGACAAAATGGGAACTGGAACACCATACAATTTAAGCTGCAGCTGATAGTGATAATATCATAATATAGAGCTTTAACCTTTTAACAAAATAGTCAAAATTTTAAATCACTCAGGCTACAGCACCTTTAACACTGAGGATTGTGCAGTGTCTTTGGGGTCCTGGCAGTCCTCCCAGGCGGGGCTGATGTTTTAGAAATGACAAAAAAAACGAAACTATCCTTTATTCTGTGGATGTCAGAAGACCCACAACTCAGAATGGACCCCCCCCCCCACTTCACATTCACTGCTTATGTAGGGTCTCCAATCCAAAGTTAACTGGGATTATCCGCCATGCATGGGGAGGAAAAAAAGGCATTAAGAGAAGGATAACCTCCGCTTTGGAATGAGTTAATCTACCGCAGTAATGAGTCTTGTACAGGGATTGCTTAAATTAAAAGCAAAATATCAACAGTTATTGTGGCAGAGGAGAGAGGAGGAGGTCTCCCTGGGTAATGCATTAAGTGATTTGATTTGATTTTCACCCGGTCGTCGTGGTAATCATGTAATGCAAGTGGAACAAAAACAATACAATTAACAGGTTATCAGGAAATTAAGGGGGACACGGCCTGGAAGGAGGAATTGAGGAGCTTAGCACGGCGAAACTCTAATTTAGGACGTAGGAAGTTAGCTTGAGGTCACTGGGCTCTGAGGCTATAAGCTCTTCTCTCCATGACTGCAAATGAAGAGTTCATTTGCAGCAGTGGCTCAGGGGTAGAGTGGCCGGTAGAGTGGCCTGATGGGAACTGCGAGGTTCCCAGTTCGATCCCGGGCTCCCCCAGAGTTGGTCTCCGAGTCGAAGTGTCCTTGAGCAAGACGTTGAACCCCTAATTGCTCCCGATGAGCAGGTTGGTGCCTTGCATGGTTTCCTGCGCCATCGGTGTACGAATGTGTGTGTGAATGGGTGAATGTAATGCACAATCTTGCCATTTATTTACCATTCATTTAGACCCCTGGGCTGGTCCGTGTGATCCAGTTTAGAAACAAGACCAGGAGACCTGGTTCTGCCAGACCCAGACTTCACATGACGTGTCAGCCTGTGTCTATGCCCATGTATGGACGAAAGGGGGACATACTTTTATGGCTGGGGCCTAAGGACAAAGTGACCAAAACCTGTTTTTTGCCCATGTATGGAGAAAACAGGTACAAAACATGCCCATGTATGGACGAAAGGGGGACAGACTTTTATGGCTGGGGCCTATTGGACAAAGTGACCATGCCCATGTATGGAGAAAACAGGTACAAAGCCTCATGTAAGCCAGACCCCCTGGGTCCGGCAACCAGACCCCCTGGGTCCGGCAAAAAGGTAAAAATAATACATAAATTGGGTTCCGGTGGTGGATTCCTGTTGGCGTCGCATTGTTTTTGTTCCCCGCATAATGCGAATCAGTTAGTTAATCTCGCTAGTCGCGCTACATAAAAGATAGATATACCAAACAATTATTATACCAAAAGAAACTAAACTATTGTACCAATAAACCAAAAAAAGTTAAACTAGGGGAATCATTTTGGAGGTGAACGGTGCGCTTGGTTCCGGCCGCCTGATGCCGCAAAGTTATTTCCGCTCCAGACCGGATCAGAAAACTGAAAATGGTATTGATCCCAGGCTAGGGCTGGTCTAGGACAGCGGTTCTCAACGTGTGGTCCGGGACCCCCTGTTGTGAGCTTGCAGATTGGCTATTTTTACCCTAAAAACACCGTCAAACGAGAATTTGAAGTATAAAATCAGGCCTGTGTGTGTGTGTGTGTGTGTGTGTGTGTGTGAGTGCGTGCGTGCGTGCGTGTGTGTGTGTGTGTGTGTGTGTGTGTGTGTGTGTGTGTGTGTGTGTGTGTGTGTGTGTTTGATCATCAATCTGTGCAATACTAGTGTTAAACTAATGGATGTACCGTATGTTGTTCATACAGCACTGACGTATGGTGGTGTGCTGCAAATTAGGTTATGATAAAACCCTTTAGTGAATCTATAAAAGAAAAAAACTTACCGAGTCCGTTAATGCATTAAAAAGTGAGGGCTATAAGTCATGCTCTATCATTTGTTTTCTCAGTCTCTTATGAGCTCAGTCTGTGGACAAAGTTACCAGTGGTGTAAAGTAACTAAGTACATTTACTCAATACTGTACTTAAGTACATTTTTGAGGTACTTTTACTTTACTGGAGTATTTCCGATTGTCAATACTTTTACTTCTACTCCACTACATCTCAGAGGCAAATATTGTACTTTTACTCCACTACAATTATTTGAAAACTTTAGTTACTAGTTACTTTTCAGATATAAATTATATTATGAAACATACATTAACCACTTTAGCCCCATTTCATACATAGGCTATTTGAAAATAGCCGATCTACAAGCTCACAACGCGTCGCATCGCGACGCGTTGTGAGCTTGTAGATCTGCTATTTTTCTAACATTTTAGTACTTTTACTTTTGGTACTTTAAGTACATTTTGAAGCCAATACTTTTGTACTTTTACTCAAGTAAATTTTCAATTCCGGACTATTACTTATAACAGAGTACTTCTACATTGCAGTATTGATACTTTTACTTAAGTAAAACATTTGAGTACTTTTTACACCACTGAAAGTTACCCAGCGGTCAACATATGGAAACAGAAATGTATTCAAATGAATAACCATGTCACGCAACATGGAGGTTAGGGCAGGAGAGGAAGCAGAGAAGACAGATAGAGCACACAACAGTCAAAAGGATAGACACAAGGAAGCTGGAAAGCTTCTGTCCGTTGAAGTCTGGTAACTTCCCCCTTTATTCAACCCTGATAAGTTTCTCTTCTCCTCCACCTTTGCGTGTCAGGGTGCCCTGGATCACAGATTAAACCTCGCTTCGTCTATTATTTTCCTCTCGGTTGTTTCAATTTATTTAAACAATGCATTCAGATTAGCCCAGAGCATCAGGGTGCATCACGTCAAGGAAATTGCATTAAATTATCCCATTAATATTATTATATGTCGCGAGGCCTCTGGAAACATTATCATACAATGAAACAAAGTGGTTTTATTCACTCATCCCCTTTAGAGGAGCCGTGCTAGTAAATGAAAATTGGATTGACTATAATGCAGTCCCAACAAAATGAAAAACTGGAGGGTTTGCAGACAGGGCATGACAACACACCACAGAGGATATGAGGACAGCCTTACAATACCTTTCCTTAAATCACTTTCAAGCTGCAGTGTCCCTATTTTGGGCATGTCATCATTATAGGCCAAGATTTTCCAAAATGTTCAACATAATTTTTGTTTAAAATAAAACGTTTTGCAATTTCTCAAAAATAAGATTTTCTAAAATGTTCAAAAGATATTGTCATTTTGTAAATGGCAGATCGGCAAGTAGATCGGCTATTTTTGCAGCACACCACTGGCGGATGAGGAAGTATAAAATAGACCTTTTGTTATTGTGCATGTTGGCACACTGTAAAAGACAGTAAATGGAACAAAGCCTTAATTAATATCATTAGTTACACCTGTGTTTACCCTACTATGGTGCAGTAAGTGATATTTTGTGGTTAAAATAAGTTAAATAGCTCTACATTACCATAGCAATCATTGCTATAGAATGTTTAACAGGGGTCTCCCTGTCGCTCCGGCTCTGAAAATAAATGCTCAGATCAGGATACCAAATTCATCCAATCAGGAGAGAGAACTCATACAGGATAAAGGACAAACATATATACAAATGGAAATGATGAAACGGATAAATGCATCCGACTACTTATTCTGTACTTGTTTCTTCTCTTACCTGCATCTTTGCTTCATCCTTACCATGGTGTTGCTATTACAAGTGAATTGAATTGAATTCACTGTCCACACATGTAGAAATGTGCCTTCATAGGACACCTGCCTGCCCAAGAATAACCTTAATTCAACCATGTGACTGACCAGCTCTCACTAGTTGGAGCCATACATCTGAGCCACGAGATTCCTTGAGAGGGATTAATAGGGAATAATTTGAAGGATTTATGGACGGGATATAATTCAGTGTAAGTATTAGAATAATAATTAATTGAAGATTGACTTTCATCTTGTAAGACGAGGAGGTACTGTAGCTTGTGCATGGATTAAAAGATGCAGCGTTGGCAGGACATCTGGACTGAGCTGTAGGCTACCTTATTTTCTGTATATCGTCTCTGTCGGGTGGAAACCTCATAAATCCAAAACTTTTCAGGATTAAAATTCAAAAATAGCGAAAGTAGCAGATCGACAAGCTCAAAACACGTCGCGTTTCGAGCTTCGTGCCGCAATTCGGATGCTGAGGTTTAAGTGTTAAAGTGACTATGGGTTGTTCTGATGCAAAAGCTTTGATGGCTTCATCGATTTATTTGACAGCACTATAATCAGTGTTGAGTAAATTAGGAGAGGAGAGGAGAAGGAAACACATTTTGTTTGTTTGTTTGTTTGTTTGTTTGTTTACACATTACACACTTTTCTAATGTTGGATTCATATTAAAGCTGCACTGAGTAACGTTTGAACCCGGGTCTCTGCACAAGTGCTGACATTTTTACCTTTGAGCCTACCTGCTTGCTATAAAATATAAATTGAATCTTGACCTTCCGGTCAGAATTTGTGTCAAACCAAAAACAGGATGGTGTCAAAGGTCATGTCTCACCTAGACACAGGATTTAAATGTTTCAATAGAAGAGCAGGGAGACAAAATACAACCACGCCAATTGTATAAGTTATATTGTATTAACATACATGTACTCTACCATACAGATTGGACAAAATCTAAATGTATTCAAGTTACATATTGCTGCTTTAATGTGTATTTTCTTTCTTTTTTCTTTTACAAAACAACAAACAAACAATAAAACATTACTATCACACACACACTCTGAGTCTGAGTCTACTCTGAGTACTCTGAGTCCCTACTCTGAGTCTGAGGACACCCTAGGTGTCCTGGGCGCCCTGTTGAAGACCCACTCCCTAACATGCTAACCAACAGTTCGTTATGGATGGATGCTTTCAGCTGATACACAGTCACATCTACGCTCAGAGTCGAATTAACACTCTTTGTGACACAACTGACACAACTATTGAATGTTATCAGCTGGAATGATCACATTAACACATCCAACTCTATCCTATTAGTATCTATCCATTATACATTTTACACAGTAGGCCATATCACTCCAGTTTTTATAGATCTCCCTGTAAATTTCAAAATTAGTTTATAAAGCATTGAATGGGCCAAAACACATCTCTGATCGTGTACTCTACATCATGAAGCATCCAGACCTCTCTCAGGTCATATGGGACAGTTCTGTTTTATGTATGGAATCAGGACTAAATGCAGAGATGGATCATTCCGTTTTTTTTATGCACCACATAATCTGGAACAAACTCCCAGATATTGCAGGTCTGCTGCAACTCTTAGTTCTGTTTTTATGATTCTCCTGCAGTGCAATTGTGTTTTTCTTTAGTTTTATTTTCACTTCTTTTCATTGTCTCCGCCAGACCGAAGGCGTGGCCGAGACTATGTTCTGCACCCTGTCCGTCCGTCCGTGTGTCCGTCTGTCTGCGAGCAGCTAATCACTGTTGGCCCGGTCGCTGTGAAACTGTGCACACGCACTCCCTGGATGCCAGAGCAGAACCTCTGCCCCCAATGTTTCTGATAGGCCTGTTATAGCGTCACCATTACTCCTACATATTTTGTCAAAAAATCATGCAAATCGGTACACAGTATCTCCATAGTCATGCGATCAACACGGATCTGTCCGAATTTCCATATTCCATCCTGATTAGTTTGCAGGATTTGTCCGCATTGAACAAAATGCCTCAAATCATGAACACAGCGAGCTAGTTCCGCGAAATTTTGCCACCCTTTTCACATTGGCATGTTACACCAGCAGGTCGATTTTTGCAAAATGTACTTTAAAATGTATTTATTATGCTCTGTGTCTTGATGTCTTAATGTAAAGTACTTTGAACTGGCCTCGTTGTTGAAATGTGCTATACAAATAAACAGGTCAAGCTGGGAAACCATTCGGTAAGAACAAAAGGGAAAGACAATTCCATTGTTTTCTGCAGTTAGCAGAATGTGTCTTGAGAGATTACTCACTGGTTAACAATCAGAACCAATTGAACAGCCCAGGTACAATAAACATACATCTGTCTTGGTGATAAAGTGATTTATGCTTTACATGCAGTAATAACATTCATAGTGCTCCTACACAGTGTCCAAGCTCAATCATACATTCAAAGAATCGTCTAGGTGAAAGTAAACCACAAACATATCAGATTAATGCCAAAACGAATTCAATCCCTCCTCATTGTAAGTGGGGTAATGATACAATGACAAACAAAACCAATAAGCCAAAGTGACAGACACCGTTCCATCCAATCTATTGGGGGCAAAATAAACATATAACAATAAATAGTAAATTGAAAAGAAATAATGATTAATCTTATTGGATTATTTAAGATTACCCTCGACATGATTGAGAGCAGAAATGAAATTATAATGTGTGTTGAATGGGATTTTCCAGGAGAATTACTGTTCTAGTAGCTAAGTGAAAAAATAATAATACTACAATGACCAATTCTCTTAAAGTTGATTAAAAACCCCATCTCATCTCCTCAGGTTATATGTATTTAGATTAACAAACACGATCTGGATTAGACTGCATTAAGTGGGGTGGGGGGGTGGGGCAGATTGAGCAGGGTTTTTTTTCTTATTATTTCTCCCGTGGTTGGGTTGAACCCAGAGCTTAACCCTGGTTAACTGTTTAGCATGGTAAACAAGCCATTAGTGGAAGAGAAATTATCAAATAATAGGACGACATCTGGGACAAAGGCCTATTTTTAACTAGTGTTGTTGGAGAAAAAAACTAAACAAAACAAATCAAAACTATAAAAAATATGTGTGACCGACTGGAGTGTTTATCTGAGGTTCTACAAACCTCGCCACAAGCACACATTCAGTTCCTGTATGACAATTAAAACACACACACACACACACACACACACACACACACACACACACACACACACACACACACACACACACACACACACACACACACACACACACACACACACACACACACACACATATGAGCTAGGTTTCAACCTGACAGAGACGATAAGTAAAGACTATTGATTAGGGGGAGAGAAGAGATGCCTTCTGAAAGAACATGACTTCCAAGAACATATGGAGAGGCTACGTACTGAACCCTCCTGCTGGTGAGAGAGAAAGCCCACTACATTATTGAGGGCTATAATGTCAACATGCCACTTCTAGATGACCATATCACAATGGTAGAAGTCCATTATGTGATTGACCACCAGCTAAAGGCAGGAAAAGGAGCAGGCCGTGATAGTGAAAGGCCAGGTGTGTTCAAACGTCCAGGTGTGTTCAAATGGGTGATGTTTCTATGTACACTCATGAACTCCATATTCATTTGTAACTGGCTATCCAATGAGCTGGACCCCTGCTAGATTTATCAAGTTATTTAAGAAAGATAACCGACTTGATAGTGATAATTACCGGCACATAAGTGTGCTCAATAGTGCAGCAAAAGTGTATGACCGTGTGCTTAATAACAGACTGATGTCCTGGTATATGCCATTCCGAGAGCAGGCAGTAAAAGAAGCCGCATAGAACACATTGTGGCACTTAGGCTTATAATTGGACATTGTGTCCAACTGTATTATGTTGCCTTAAATAGACTTTTCCAAAGCATATGACCATTTCCAAGTGGAAAACAAAGTCTTAAATAGCCTATAGGGTGTGGAGTTACTATGATTTTGGCTCTGATGTCAATGTGCAGAATGACAACAAGTATCCTGAGCTCCACCACCAGCGGAGTGAGGCATGGATCCTCTACATCCTGCTTCCTTTTTTTCTCCACTTGATAGTAGGATAGTAATTATACAGTAGATTATAGAAGGATGTAAACTAAATGATTACGTTTTTTACATGATTGTAATCGTCGTAAATGTAGTTTTTATTATAATTGAAGACATCCACCGCCTCCTATGTCACTTCAATAACACACTGATAGACTCACAGGTACAGATAGATATCGGCTCATAGGGATGACCTCCCAGATTCCACCACTAACACACCTGTAAATGATTACATTATTTTCTTCTGCCAGCCATGTTGGTGTGTTTTCTTTATGCCAGAGTCAGTCTGCTATTGACAGAAGTCTATTATGAACCTTTTATGAAGCTAAATAGTTGATAGCCTCATTGTATGGTATTATTATAATCCTTTGAAGAAATACACACAGATGTGCTCTCTCTCTCTCTCTCTCTCTCTCTCTCTCTCTCTCTCTCTCTCCTCTCTCTCTCTCTCTCTCTCTCTCTCTCTCTCTCTCTCTCTCTCTCTCTCTCTTCTTCTGGGATGACTGATCAATTAGTGAGTTTTGCTCTTTAAAAGAAAGTGATTTCTCCAAATTCTTGGGACCAAATTTGAATACCTACACATAGGATTCACAACATTATTTTGTGCTGAATCTCTCTCTCTCTCTCTCTCTCTCTCTCTCTCTCTCTCTCTCTCTCTCTCTCTCTCTCTCTCTCTCTCTCTTTCTCTCTCTCTCTCTCTCTCTCTCTCTCTCCCTTGCATCCCCCCCCCTTCTCCTCTCCCCTCTCTCTCTCTTCTCTCTGATCTCTCTCCATCACTCTCCCTTCGCTTAACAACTTAGTTGGATTAGCAGCAGCAGCAAAGTGCCTCTGGCTTGACGACGTGATGTCATAATTGTTCTAAATGTCATTTTGTATGTAAATCTCCCTGACGATTACCATCCACTCAGCATGGCCCCTCTGCCTCTGTTGTTACCATCATTATGATGAAAATGTTTGTGCCACCAGCTAGGAGGGGAAAAAAGGTTCCAAAGATTACTGAACCATTAAGCACGTTGTCCCGACCCATTAAATGATAAAAAGCTATTAGGAGCTTATAGAATAAATTACATATATGGACCACGGAGTGATGAGGCTTTCTCCCCTGCGTTAACAAGAGCGTTATTGAAAGCACTACAATACAATACATAAAGGATTAAGGGTTAGGTTTGGGAAAGGTTAGGATATCTGCCAATGTAGGGATTTGCCCATATAGGCCAAAAATAGCAGATCTACATCCTCACAACGCGTTGCATGTGACGCGTTGTGAGGATGTAGATCAAATGTATGTGGATCTGATCTTGATTTTAGTTGTATATATAGATTATGGTGGGGAATGTTTACCGTGTGTGGCTCCTCAGAGCCGACCCCTATCTAGAAAAGGGTCTGTCTGTCTGTCTGTCTGTCTGTCTGTCTGTCTGTCTGTCTGTCTGTCTGTCTGTCTGTCTGTCTGTCTGTCTGTCCTGTCTGTCTGTCTGTCTGTCTGTCTGTCTGTCTGTCTGTCTGTCTGTCTGTCTGTCACAAAACATTGGACACAGACAGATCAGCGACACATTTCGGAGCACACAATAGACTAACTTGTCACCTCGACTTATTGCTTTCACCTCTTATAAATAATGGAAGTCAATGGGGCTCTGATGATCGCGCTGAAACCTTGCCCAAATTTGGAGTCATACGTCATAGACGTACGTATATCATATCTGTGACATAATGTCACCTCCTCTTTGGCCTTCCTCTTCTCCTCTTGCCTGGCAGCTCCATCTTCAGCATCCTTCTTCCAATGTACCCCTCCTCCGAGTCCTCCCTCCAAACCATCTCAACCTCGGTCCGGGGGGGTCCTTGAAGGGGTTCCAGGGGGTCCCCAGCTAAATGAGTTGATATAGCATCACAGCTGATCTACAAGCTCTGCGACGCATTGTGATCTTTCGATCTGCTTCTTTTTTTTTTTTTTTTTACTGATTTAGAAAAGGAAATGAAACATTTGGAATAATTGTGAAAATCGTGAAATCTTCTCTTCTGGGGGTCCCTGGAACAAAATAATTTCAGATGGGGGGGCCCGAGCGAAATCCAAATTTCGGGGTCCTTAACATGAAAATGTTTTAACCACTTTGTGCATAGAAGATCGTGCTGTTTTTTTCTTCTTTGATAGCTAAACGCTGCCATTGATCTGTGGAGGGGTGTCTAACCCCGGTGTCTAACCCCGGTGGTGTCTACCTCGTGGCGTCTTGCAAGCACACGTTTAACAAATCAATTGTGACGGACAATATGCAGGGTCCCAGGGGGCGGGGCCTCTTTACGCCGCCACTGTTGATGGACATCTGGAGTGAAACGCGTATAATAGAGCAACTCATGCGTGTGTGTTATTGGGGGGAAGAGAGAGAGAGAGAGAGAGAGAGAGAGGAGAGAGAGAGAGAGAGAGAGAGAGAGAGAGAGAGAGAGGGAAGAAAATAAAGAACGAGAAGAGATAAGCGATGCTGAGGATCCGGTACAATGGCAGCAGCCATAAAGGAAAGAAATTAGGATTCTTCCTTACTTATACTTATACTTCCTTACACGTTATACCAATGATTCTAAAGGCTCTGTTCCATTTAGTGTAGCACAGTGGTTCTCAAACTTTTTCAAGGACCCCCATAACTCCCATGAGGGTCCCTGGACCACACTTTGAGACCCACTGGTGTAGCAGAGTGTTTCCAATGAGCCAACATGCACAACATCAGCACCCTGACTCTGTTTGACCAGAATGGACCAGAGCCTTCATTAGTATCATTGGTAACACCAACAGTATGAAGGAAGTAAGGAAGAGGCCAAATTTCTTTCCAATATGGCTGCTGTGCATGCATAGAGCCTATTTGACCTCGACTGCAATAGAGGAAGAGAGAGAAATAAGAGGAGGGAGATAAAGTAGAGGACCGAGAGAGAGAGAGAGAGAGAGAGAGAGAGAGAGAGAGAGAGAGAGAGAGAGAGAGAGAGAGAGGGAAGGGTAAAACAAAAAAAAGCCATGAATGACCTGTACTCCCTCCAACATCAAGTCAATAGTGCAACAGTTTGCACACACACACACACACACACACACACACACACACACACACACACACACACACACACACACACACACACACACACACACACACACACACACACACACACACACACACACACACACACACACACACACACACACACACGCCCTTCTATTGATCAGTCATAACAGAGAAAGGCATCAGAGGGGGGAGCGGTGCCTCTGAACCTTGCAGCCAACATACAACCATATGGTCCTTTTTATGGCCTGTCACTCACACACACGCACGCGTGCACACACACACACACACACACACACACACACACACACACACACACACACACACACACACACACACACACACACACACACACACACACACACACACACACCTCCACCAGTCAAGTCATATTCTCAAGGCCCCTCAATTAATTCCTGTTATGCGTGTGTGTGTGTGTGTGTGTGTGTGTGTGTGTGTGTGTGTGCGTGCGTGCGTGCGTGCGTGCGTGCGTGCGTGCGTGCGTGCGTGCGTGCGTGCGTGCGTGCGTGCGTGGCGTGCGTGCGTGTACATTCATGCACACACACACACACACACACACACACACGTGTGTGTCCATGAATGTATGTGCATGCATGCATGCATGTGCATGTGATGCATATTACAACATGCTATTTAAATAACATCTAAATCCCATTCTTAACATTTGTGGTTGAGAAATACTAATCTAAGGAAGAAACATGAGAAATTATTGACCAAGACAATATCTGCATAGTATACATATACCCTCTTGGTTAATCGCTAGCATCAATTGAAGGGAAGGTTGGCAAGAAGGGATAGGTCTACAGGAAGAAAGGAGTGCTATAGGCTTGAGGTGGAGTCTCAAGAGGTGAATCTTCTGATCACGAGCCACAGTCCACAGGACGTGATGTGGAGCTTTGTCCTCTGTATGTGTTTTAGGGAAGGCTTCATTGTATGCCAGGTATCCTATAGTAGGCTACATAATGTTATTTAGATAGCATGTTGTTTAGAGAGATGCTAGGTTCATTGTTTATCTGGTATCCGTTTTAGGCAGTATACATTGTTCTCTCTGCACTGTACTTATGTGACTCTTTACCTTGTTTTTTTTACTGACTAGAGTTCATGCTTACTCTGCTTATTCTGAACTCACACTTGTGAGTCGCTCTGGATAAGTTCTTATTCCTAAATAATAAATGTAATCGTAACATGAACACATGTGCATGCACGTACGCAAGTAACTTGCAATTTGTAACTGGTCCCCCCCATGTTTCCAGTACTTTTATTGCTACTATGTTGATTATTGTATGTCTGTAAATGTCATGATGAATTGAATACATAGGACCACAATGGAAACAAGCCCTCAGGGCTTTTAGTGTTATCCTTTTAGCATCATTGTGTAATCGAAACACTGTACTACTGTATTTGCAAGCTGTTAATAAACTATTCGATCAATCGAACAGACACATGCATGTGAGCAAATGCATTTGCGCGTGTAAAGCATGCGCGCAAGCATTTACTGCCACACATGCACGCGTGTGCATGTTTGTGTGCCGTGGCCCGTGGTGCTCGGTGGTGTGTCCCCAGAGAGAGCTTGTCTGGTCCCCTGGGCGGGCCTCTCCAGATTGGCCCATATATATCAGTGCTAATGGTTCTTAATTGAGGTAATGAATAGAATAGAAAGGAGCTGTTGCCACACGCGGCTAAACTTTAACAGAACCATGGAGCACCAAGGGGGCCGGCCAGGCCAAGGAGACACCAGCTGCTGCCATATTGTCGGCGGGAACAATGAGAATGTAATTGGCTTCTGCTGTCAAAAATTGGAGGGAAACTTTGGAAAGGAAGGCGAAACAATAGCAACAAAAGGTCAAGCTTCTGCCGGTCGAGGGTCTGCTTTGTTAAAGAATGACAGTTATCTGGTTTGTCAAACCGGCCCCCTCTGTCTGTTTGAAGAGTGTCACACTTGTTGTCACCGAGCAGGTCTGCATGTACAAGGGAATTTGACTTGATAGGGTCAGTGGTTCTCAAAGTGGGGTCCGGGGACCCCACTTTGTAGCAGCCAAAAGGCTCGGCAAGGCATACTTTGCCGAGCCATGTGGAAAATAATATTAATTCAATGTAAAAAATAAATGATAAATTATAAAATGATTACGTTGGATTGCAGCTTTAAACAGAGTAAAGTCATTTATGGAAAAGGGTTATGTTTTGTAATGTTCTACTGTCTTTCTCTTTAATAACTATTTTGAATTGTATTTAATTGTTCTTTTATGTGTTTCTTTTGCACTTTGTTATTTATATGTTATTTATATGTTCGATATAAGCACAAATGGACGTGCGTGCCAACCGGCGTGTAAATCTCTGATATGTGTGTATCGCCGGTCTTCCTCATTTTTGTCTGACAGTCAGAGGTGCATTCACGTGGAGAATCATTTGCATTGCTCCATGTCCCATTTAAAACCATAAAAGGCAAACTGACGGAATACATCACCACTCTTCAAAAGGGACAGATCTACAAGCTGACAAAGCGGCGCGACGCACCGCATGACAAATTGTAGATCAGCGCAAGCGAGTCCCTCACACGATTAAACGTTTATAAAGTAAATAGCCGACTCTCACGTGTAATGAAGATAATAAGAAGTTTGTTTACAGTTTAACCTCACGACCAAAGGCTAATAAAACTTGGAATGGATATTATATTGTTACGTCCCGTCTAGGGGAAAAAGAGATGCAACATAAAGTGGGAGTGAAACCCGTTTTTATTTAGAACTTAATAACTTAATATAACTCGACCTGTATTGTTAGAAGGATGCATTCCATCCAGATAATTAGTGCAGGGGTGCTGCATTCATCCCTATGTAAACTATGTGCAGAAACCGGTTAGTTTCATGGTAGCCTACAGCAAAGTAGAACATGATGCAAACAACGGCCACGCCCACGTGCCGTGTGAATGGCATCGATGTGCTGTAAAGCACGTTAAGTTACATTTCTTTGATACCTTTTACCTTTCACGGTGAAAGGTAAAAGGTATTTGGTGCCCTAGGCAGCATTTTACCTGGTGAAAGTTTCACCAGGTAAAATGCTGCCTTTAGGGCACCAAACTCCTCAGGGCCAGCACTGCCCCTGGGGGTCCTGACCCACAGGTTGAGAACCAGCTGGTTTAGTAGCCTACGTTCCCAATTACCATCATTATGAACAGTTATGAAAACCCAGATTAAAAGGAAAATTAAACACCCAAATAAACGTATTCCTAAATGTATATGATATTATTAGATGTTATTATTTATTTATACAAAGTTACCAAATAATAAACTTCTACAAATTAAACACCTAAATAACCACGGATTCCAGAATGTAGACTATCTGCTTCTCTAAAAGGATTGAGAGAAATGAGCCTGAAGAAATAGCAGATCTGCAAGCTGAGCTGTCAGCTTGTAGATCTGCTATTTTCGCACGACGAAGGAATCACAGAGTTTCGGCTCGCGCGTCATTACCAGTGGGCGGGGGGGTCCGTTGCTGTCGTCATCAAACGGGGACTTCAGTGTGAGGTAGAAGCTAGAAGACAGCGACATGAAACTGAATCCATCATCTTTATTCTAATATCTTGGTATGTAAGAATTCATTAGTTACACTTCATTAAACTCTTTGTTTCTTCAATTAAACCGTTTGATCTCGATCTCTCTGTGTCTGTCTCTCTCTCTCTCTGTCTATGTCTCTCTCTCTCTCTGTCTATGTCTCTCTCTCTCTCTCTCTGTTTCTCTCTCCCCCTATATGTCTCTCTCTGTTTCTGTCTCTGTCTCTCTCCCTGTCTCTGTCTCTCTTTGTCTCTCTTTCTCTCTCTATGTCTCTGTCTCTCTGTCTCTCTCTCTCTCTCTCTCTCTCTCTCTTTCTCTCTTTCTCTCTTTCTCTCTTTCTCTCTCTCTCTCTCTCTCTCTCTCTCTCTCTCTCTCTCTCTCTCTCTCTCTCTCTCTCAGATCTGTAGTAGATTGATAAACCATAGAGTTTTCTTTCTTCTTCTTCAGCAGGGGATCACAAATCTTTTTCAAGCTTTGTTAAACTAACATACAATTTAAAGGTAATACATCAAATCAAATAGTAATCATTGATCATAGGTAAACCAAGAACATATCATCAGTCTAACAGTCAGTCAACATAAATAAACACATTAATATGAATCAGTTAATACATCATGTAACTTAGCTGTGTTGTAAGTTAGTTATAATATAAACAGTGGTTGCAGAAGAATAAGTTCTCAGATCTGTCAGTAAAAGTGGAAACACCACAATGTAGAAAAATACAAAAGTACTGGCATCATCAACATGTACCAAACGTTTAAGTAGCTGCTCAGTATGCAGAATAATGTCATAATCATTATTATTCGACAATACTTTCCAGCAATCTTTGTAATTTGGTAAATATATCTGTGGCAGATTTATCCTTAGATGTTTTCATATTAGCCTTGGATCCAGACTATCATTTGACACTTATATCATAGATACGAAAGTAAAAGTCAGACTCGATAAAATACATCTATGATAGTCTTCTTGATCCAAGGATATTTTCATATAGAAAGTTGAGACAGTGTAGGAATTCTCCTTAATTGTACTGGGAGAGAGACACGTACATCTCTCTATTGTGCAAAACATTGTTATATTTAAGTAATTTGTGTAAAAAAAAGAAATGTCCATGAAATCCATGAAGAATCAAATGTATCAAATGTTAATCTGAACAAAATAATAACATGTTCAATGATTTTAATCAGAAAATAATATCTAAGGTAAATTCAACCTCCTTGTAATTTGTTAGGGAGTATTTTTGAGATTTCATCATTTTGTATTAATGATGATGTCAGCTTTTTCTTTCCACCAGTCCAGTATGATAGCATTCCACAATACCTCTGTGTCTGTCTGTCTGTCTGTCTGTCTGTCTGTCTGTCTGTTTCTATCTGTCAGTGGATGAGTATTGGTGTATGTTATGTATATTCTATATAATATATATCGTCTCTGTGGGGTGGAAACCTCACTTGTCCAAAACAGTTACTTATCAGGATTTAAAATCCAAAAATAGCAAAAGTAGAAGATCGACAAGTTTCGCGCTTGTGGATCTGCTACTTTTGATGCTTTTGTGTGACGCTGTAGTGTGATCAAGTAGGGCGTTAATTTAAGAAAAAACACAGAAGGTTAGAATGTGGAGATAAGAGGTTTCTGCCTGACAGCCGACACCAATGATACAGTAATATGGAAACTTTGAATGTCTAAAACTGTTACCTTTCAAGAAATGGCAAAAATAACCTGTGATCCAATGTAGTTATTATTTGAGTAACAAGCTCTTAACAACTTGTTTTTTTTAATCCTTAATCAACGTCCTACTTGATTAACAAAAAAATAGCAAAAACAGCAGATCTACAAGCTCAGAGCGCGGCACTCGGTGCAGCGCTATGAGCTTGTAGATCTGCTATTTTTGAATAGCCAAACTATAAAATAAGGATTAAGTGGTTACACAGATGCGTTCCCCGGTTTGAACGGGTTAAAAGAAAGCAATGTCCTCTCCACACTTGTGGTTTTATTGTTTTGATGCTGCTAGGCGTGTTTCAATTCATCCACACCCTGCCTCGTGGCACTGGACCAACAACAATACAAACAGGATCCTTAACAATGACACTTCAGGTCAACGGAAACGCAGACAATTGCTGTCACACGCACACCACGACACAGAACTAAAGAAACATTCTGCTCACGGCTGTCTCAGTTGTACAGTATTTGTATGTGTTTTTATTATGTAAGACCGGTATCTACTGTAAGATGATATGACCGTAATAGATTATATAACCACTTTTAACCTATTTTAGGCATGTCGTTAGTAAAAAAAAAAAAAAAAAAAATATCTGATTGGCTATTTGTTGTATAATGAAGTAATTCGTCTCTGTCGGGTGGAACCCTCATATGTCCAAAACTGTTACTTCTCCGGATTCAAATAAAAAAATTGCAAAATGCTAAGAATTATTCAATTTAATGTATTTATTATATCAGTACTTTCTGTGCCCTGGCTGCCAATACAGAGGCAAATTCTATATTTCTATATCCATCCATCTCTAACATAAATGTATTTCTTTTTACCTTCTTGCGTCGTTTCTTATACAGGAAGCACAACCTTTGACCCCCGTGATGATGAGCGGGTCCTGAAGGCTGTGCGGTGCAGAATGATCGTAGGAGGGGTCATAGTTCACCATGAGGATCCCCAGGTTGGCCAGTGTGTTGGTGGCGGCGGGCTGCCTCGTCACCTACCTGATGTTCGTCAAGCGGCACTACGACGGCCTGAGACCCGCCCTGCGCCACAGACTGCCCGCCCACTACCGGCCCACCTCTGTGGAGGTGGTGGCCGGGGGAGGGGCCCGGGGCGGGGCCCGCTTCCAGTACGGAGTCATGTTTGACGCCGGGAGCACGGGGACGCGCGTCCACGTGTTCAAGTTTCAGCTGGAGGACAACGGTATGAAGTATAGGGGTTCGGGTTGGGTCGATACGATGACGTATCGACCCAGCGCTTTTCAGCGCATCGCTGTGAGCTTGTAACGCTAAAATCTAAAATGACACAGATGCATTCGCGGTTTTAATGGGTTCTTGTTAAATGTCTGTGATCCATTGTAGGGCTTTGAAATCACCGCTTTATGTCTGTGTGCTCTTGCCGAGACAGCTCAACTAGTGCCTGTTTTTGCTTCGCTGTACAACGGCAGCGAACACAGCTGACCTGAGAGGGAGACGTGTAGGAGAGACGGACACTCCGGACAGTAGGAAAGCTGAGCGGGAGACGGTGTAGGAGAGAAAGACAGTAGGAGGAAAGCTGAGAGGGAGACAGTGTAGGAGAGAAATACAGTAGGAGGAAAGCTGAGAGGGAGACAGTGTAGGAGAGACAGACAGTAGGAAAGCTTAGATGGTGTGGTGGATGTAATCTAATCATAGGCCAGCTAAGGGTGCAAACACTATAGAATGCATATAGAATGTAAACACTCATACTGCATGATCTACAGCCAGCATGCTGAAAATAGGCACACCAGGTTGAAAGTGGTTTGTTTGTGTTTCATTCATGTGTTGTGCCTTCTCCCACAGAAGCTCCTACGCTCGCCCATGAAACGTTCAAAGCCATAAAACCAGGTCTGTCTGCCTACGCTGATGATCCTGAAAAGGTACACCTCACCACAACACACCACACCTCACCATACCACACCACACCACACCACACCCATGTGTTATATACAAAAAATGGTCAGTGGTCCTTTGGAATGGTCGAGATAACTTGACAGGTGAATCCAAACTCCTGCTGGTATTTGCATTGCATTGTAAACAGCTGTGCCTCAAGGTTTTATCCACTTTGCGTTTCTCACTTGCGGTCACAGACAGTCGCGATACTTGTCAGTCGTGTGGTACTTTTAGATGCACACGCACACACACACACACACACACACACATACACATACACATACACATACACATACACATACACATACACATACACATACACACAAACACAAACGTCCTCTCTCTCTCCTCCGGCTCCTCTGAAAGAATTTGCCTACTAATTAAATATTCTTGATTGTGCTTCTACTGAAGAAAACAGAAAATTATGAATGTCATTCACGTTACGTTATTTCAAAATACTGTTGTTGGTCTATAAAGCTTTAAATGGTTTAGGGCCAAAATACATTGCTGATCTTGTACAATATCATGAACCATCCAGACCTCTCAGGTCATCTGGGAAAGGTTTGCTTTCTGTTCCTACAACCACATAAACGTGGGGAAGCAGCATTTAGTTCCTATGCACCACATATCTGGAACAAACTCCCAGAAAACTGCAGGTCTGCTGCCACTCTTATTTATTTTAAAACGCAACTAAAGACCTTTGTGTTTGCCACTGCCTTTGAGTTTCTTTTTTTTCTTTCTCTTTTCCTTTCTCTTCTGCACTCTTCTTTTTTTTTTTTTACTTATAATTTTTATCCCGCGATTTTGTAACCCTTATTATTTCACCCGGTGCCAATTTCTAAGTGATCCTGGGCGCTACACTCCCCTCACCAGCCTAGGGGGGTCAGGGCCGAGCTCATGCCTCCTTCAATGCATGAGAGCCAACTGACCTTCTTGTCACCTGACAGGGGGGAGTTTCCCTGGTTGGACGTAGCGCGTGGAAGGAACACGTTATTCCAACCAGTTCCCTTCTCCTCCATCAGGCGCCCCGGCTGTCATGGGGGAGGCGGTATAGCGACCAGGATTACTACATGTTTTTGTGAGGGTATTAACTACCCTGAGAGACACGGGGAGAACATGCAAACTCCACACAGAGTAGGCCCTTTCGCCAACCCCACCTTCTGCACTCTTCTAACTGTATCTATATACATGTTTACTTCTTTAGTTTTTTGCATCCTAATGTCATTTTACAATTTTATGATTGTTTCCTTTGCTTGACGTTCTGTGTAAAGCACATTGAATTGCCTTGTTGTAGTTGAAATGTGCAATACAAATATACCTGCCTTGCCTGGCCTTGCCTTTAAAAAAAAAAATATCTGGACTCCCAGGTTGAGAACCACTGCTCTAGTCTATAGCATCTCTTCTGTACAAATAACCTTAGTTTAGGCACTAATAATTCTAATATCAATAATAATAATAATTTGTTAGTAAACATTTACATTTATAATTGGTTGCATCTCTCCTCTCTCCCAGTGTGAGGCAGGCATCTTGGAGCTGTTGGCGGTGGCACAGGAAGCCATTCCTGCTCCCATGTGGAGCAGGAGTCCTCTGGTCCTCAAAGCTACAGCAGGACTCCGTCTTCTGCCGGGGGAGAAGGCCACTCACCTACTGGACAGGGTAAGGCTATCTGTCCATCTCACCTACTGGACAGGGTAGGACTAGCTGTATCTAGGGCTGTCACCATTACAACATTTAAATTGGTACAATTTTAATTTCTGTTTGGGTTTTAGGCTTCATAAACAAAAAATGTACAGGTCAGATACTGTACTGTATGACAAGTAACTTAAATATACAGAGAAATTGCTGACATATTTAATCATTTTATCCTTAAAACATTTTATCCTTAAAACAGCAGCTGTCACTTTTTCTGCTATTTTGGGAAAATGTTATGCGAACAATATATGCACATTTGAACATCATCCCACTACTGAAACAGACAGTAGGACAGCTGAGAGGGAGACAGACAGTAGGACAGCTGAGAGGGAGACAGACAGTAGGACAGCTGAGAGGGAGACAGACAGTAGGAAAGCTGAGAGGGAGACAGACAGTAGAAAAGCTGAGAGGGAGACAGACAGTAGGACAGCTGAGAGGGAGACAGACAGTAGGACAGCTGAGAGGGAGACAGACAGTAGGAAAGCTGAGAGGGAGACAGACAGTAGAAAAGCTGAGAGGGAGACAGACAGTAGGACAGCTGAGAGGGAGACAGACAGTAGGACAGCTGAGAGGGAGACAGACAGTAGGAAAGCTGAGAGGGAGACACAGTAGAAAAGCTGAGAGGGAGACAGACAGTAGGACAGCTGAGAGGGAGACAGACAGTAGGACAGCTGAGAGGGAGACAGACAGTAGAAAAGCTGAGAGGGAGACAGACAGTAGGACAGCTGAGAGGGAGACAGACAGTAGGACAGCTGAGAGGGAGACAGACAGTAGGACAGCTGAGAGGGAGACAGACAGTAGGACAGCTGAGAGGGAGACAGACAGTAGGAAAGCTGAGAGGGAGACAGACAGTAGGACAGCTGAGAGGGAGACAGACAGTAGGACAGCTGAGAGGGAGACAGACAGTAGGAAAGCTGAGAGGGAGACAGACAGTAGGACAGCTGAGAGGGAGACAGACAGTAGGACAGCTGAGAGGGAGACAGACAGACAGTAGGACAGCTTAGAGAGAGCGTTTTGAATTTGAATCCTGAATAGTAACAGTTTTGGACATGAGGTTTCCACCCGACATAGACGATATATTAGCCCTTTACACTGCACTCTGTCGTAGAACAAATAGTGAAAATAGTCAATCTACAAGCTCACAACGCATGGCATGGCAACGCGTTGTGACCTTGTAGATCGTCTGTTTTCACTATTTGTTTTCATTTCTGAAAAATGTCCAAAATAGTGATGCCCGCTTGAATGTTTTTTAATGGTTATCCCGCTGTGGCCCCTGTGTTTTCACTCAGTCAGTCTGACTCAGATAATGAGGCCAAAGCTTCAGATTAAATAACATTTCGTCTGACTGACCTCTTGTCCTGTTATTACTGATTACTTAAAAGATTTAATAGACTTTTTCTCCCTCTACCCCCCACTCCACTCCCTAAAATAATGAAGAGTAGCATTGTGTGTTTGTGTGTGTGTGTGTGTGTGTGTGTGTGTGTGTGTGTGTGTGTGTGTGTGTGTGTGTGTGTGTGTGGGGTTGGGCGCATTAGCTAGCCGCTAGGATATTAGCTAAAGCAAGTCAATTGCAATAATGCAGCCTGGCTAAATATAATCCATGCTAGCTAGTGGTGCGGTAAAAACAGCCGCAGCTACAGGGAGCTGATCTTTCAAACACGCACGTTCCATTCGTTTGCATCTGAACACTGAACATACTGTACAGTTCAGGGTTATTCAACTAGATTAGGCAGGGGGCCTCAATTGTAAAAATGACTTGAAATCGGAGGCCACAAGACTGTCACAATAAAAATGAATGTTTCATGGTTAACCGTTTAACCGGTAACCGTTAAGACATTTGCAACCGGTTAATACTAATCTAAGCTCATGCGTTGTGAGCTTGTAGAGCTGCTATTTTCACTACTTTTGTGCGACACTCTTGTATGATGAAGTAGGGCCTTAATTGAAGAAAAAACATAAAAAGTTGAAATATGGAGATACAAGGTTTCTGCCCGACACGACAGTGATGATATTATACTGTATATGCACTCACAGCAACAAATGAACACTTGAACAAATGAGATATGAAGTACAGAAAGTAAGTGAGGGCAGACGGACAACTTTATCCGGGATGATGTTGACAGAAAAGGTGTGGTTTTATGTCTTGCTTTATCGATTCACTTGAATCGATAAACCCTTAAGCCATATACTGTAGTGTATACTAATAGCAATGGTATACAAATAGCAAAGTAGCCGACATATTTTCAAAAAATAGCAAAAATACAAGCTAACAACCTGCATATCTCTGCTGTCGGGCTGAAACCAACTATGTCCAAAATATAAACTTTTCAGGAACTGAAAATGACATGTTTTAAAAACAATTCAATACATTGTCAGATTCTTGCATGTGTCCTTATATTATCACCACTTTACCCAAATCCAGCTCAAGTGGAGTTGGGAGGTTTTTGACCATTAATGTGGAGATTTTGTCCATCATTGATTAGAATGAGTCAGACGGAAAGACGGAAAGTCAGACGAAAAAAAAAGTCGGAGTCGGATGTTTGGTGGTTTGACCGACAGTTTGAGGATCCAATGGACTGATTTATTAAATAAAATAAAAAGTTGAAATACAGAGATAGGAGGTTTGCGCTCGACAGCGACAATATATTTCTTTATATGTTTTCCAGGTGAGGGTGGTGTTTGCGGAGTCTCCGTTTGTGTCCAGAGACGACAGTGTGTCCATCATGGACGGAACAGATGAAGGTAGGGTTTGACTCTGTCTCTTCAGGAAGACTCCCTCTTTCTTTGGTGTTTTGCCCAGGTGGGCGTGATTATATGCCTAAACCCTAACCTTTAGCCTCACAGAAACTATGCCTAAACCTAACCTCAAAACCAATAAGGTGAAACAGAGTCTTTATTTATAAGTATATTTATATCAACAAATTGATTAACCACTTAAGCATACTTCGTCCCACAACGGAGTCGTGCACAAAATAGCGAAAATAGTATACGTATACAAGCTCACAACGAGTCGCGTTTGTGACACGTTGTGAGCTTGTATATCGGCCAATTTCCCTATTTTTAAAAGTTTTGAAACTTGACTATTTTGACTCTCTGTCTCATGCCCAAAATGTCCATAGCTGCTCTCAAAGCATGTCGTTTTCATAAGATGTGTTTCCCTGCTGCTCGGCAACAAATTAGAAACAACCAATCATTTGCTATTTTTACACCAGTTGCAGATGACCTAATATGGGTGATAGAGAATGCATTTACGTTCTACAAGCAAAGCTGTCGCTGCATCACTTAATTTAAAGCTACGTGTGCGACTCTGCGTACGCATATATGAGTTATGAACCTGTATTGACCCCTCTATTGTCCATCACAATGTGTAATGGTGTAAAGCACTAATATGTCTGCTGAACACACACATACACACTGATGAATGCATAAAGGAATCACACTTAAATGCAGATTGTATAAGTGTACGTTTGTTAAGGGGCACAGAGAGCAGACCAGCAGTTATAATCCAATCCTTTTAAAGTAGTTCATACAAGCAATTACGGCCATGTAGGATAATGGTTGACTTAATCTCGCAGAAGAGTTAAAGCGATTATATGACGCTGTTTTTTCTGAGACCGGAAAGCGTCTCCTTCCCTGAAACATTCTCAGTGAATACTGTTACATTTATTATTTATAATTTATTAATGTTTATTGAGTCAAATAGTTCAGAATATTGTTTTTCTGCGGTGAGCTAAACGTTGCATCGTCCTTAACCGCTTAAGGCCTATTTCTTATTGTTTTTAATAATACAATATTCTGTACTTTATCTGTTCTTTTAAAGTTGTTGTTAGTCTGTGACCCTGTCAGAACTTTTAACAAACCACGTTGGAGCTCTAAACCACTGGTAGATAAACACTGATAATAAACACTGGTACAGAAAGCTGACAGGGAGATGGCGTAGGAGAGACAGACAGTAGGAAAGCTGAGAGGGAGACAGAGTAGGAGAGACAGACAGTAGGAAAGCTGAGAGGGAGACAGAGTAGGAGAGACAGACAATAGGGAAGCTGAGAGGGAGACAGAGTAGGAGAGACAGACAGGACAGCTGAGAGAGAGACAGACCACATGAACCCTAGCGTCCCTAATCAGGGGTGAACCATCGGCGAACGGATTTAGGGTAGAGGGGAAAAGGTTGCGAGACTTCCGACACATCTACAGCTAGTAGATGGGCTATTTCCACAAATAGATCTGGGGTACAGGGAAAAAAGAGCGGGCCTACTACTGTAGATATAATATATCCCTGGGGAAGTGCGGTCAGTATATTGGCCAGCGGTGGGCAACATTGATGATGGAGAGGGCCACTGAATTTCCACATTCACTCCAGGGGGCCACCTATCTGCATATCTGCACTCTCTCACCAGTAGTATACTGTCAACACCATCACTTAAATAGCCCATAATAGTCACAAATGTAATTATTAAGGGATATTAACAATAATTATTCAGCGTAACATTTGTGTTTAATTTCAAATGCATTCAGTAATACTTAATTATATTAACTTTATTGCATAACAGGGTGGGGCATGCATTCCCTATTTGCATCGTTCCCAACTTGCATCGTTCCCGAGTAGGCCGGTGCCCAACGGCCACCTGTCTAGTTTAATAAATGGACTGTAGTAATTATAACGGGTCATGTGAACTTGGTTGGAATTGGAGCAGCAATAATATATCTGCATTTGATATCTGATATTGACCCGCATGACCATGTATGATGATACAGGGTTTAAGTGGTTAATGGAGTGGTTAATGCTCGAGGTGCTCTAATCATCCCTCTCCCTCTCTCCTTGCTTATTTGTTTGTTGCATTAATTCTCCCTATAAGAGATTTAGCGTAAATGTCAATGATCTAGTTTTCTAACCGCCCTCTAAATGGTGCGATGGGTTGGTGGTTGATCGGCGGGTGCAGAGGGGTCAGCACTAATACACGGCGGTAAGAGGCAGTAATACATGATACCTCAGTAAGCTGATGATGATGAAGTGTTCGGCGGTAATGGCCCCTCAGTCACAGCGTCAGGCTCTGTCACACTCTGGGCCGGATGAGCATTCCGTTGTTGTCATCTACGTTAAAGTAAATGCTTACGATTGTTGTTGTTTTCCCTCCATTTAGGGATTTCAGCTTGGATCACCGTCAACTTCCTCACTGGTGAGGCTTATCTCCTGCCGGACACATATATACACACAAGTGCACGCTCATGCACGCACTCACACCCTCACACACGTACATACACACACACACACCTACACACAACTATTAACCTCCTAGCAGACGATCGATCGATCGTGTGTGCATGCATGTACTGTATGTGTATGTGCTATCTATTTGTCTGTCTGTCTGTCTGTCTGTCTGCCTGTCTGTCCTTTATCTCAGTGGTGTGGTTTATAGCTTACAGTAGAAAACAGGTTTAATTCAACATGAACTGAATAGCATAAAAAAACACAGATTTAATCTGAACAACACATTCTGATTGATTACTAGTAACTGGATTAGAAGAGGTGAATGTCCTCAAAACAACCGTCTGTCCGTCTGTCTATCTCGCTCCGTCTCTCTCTGTCTCACTGTCTCTGTCTCTGTGTGTCTGTCTCTCTCTGCAGGTGGTCTTCATGGAGTGGACATGCCCACAGTGGGTATGTTAGATTTGGGAGGGGGCTCCACCCAGATCACCTTCTCCCCTCAGGACGAGGTAGGCAACGCACACACCCTGCCCACACCCTACACACACTGTGAAACTAGTGACACCGGTCTCTGTACCCAGCGGGAACTTCAGACCACTGGTTCTCAACGTCCGGTTCGGGGACCACCAAGGGGTCCAAATTTCTGCGTACCATAGATTGGGGTAAAATGGTATAAAATGAGGGTCTGTGGCCTAATGCAAATCAAACTGGGGGTCCTTGGAAATAAATTAAAAAGTTGAGAATCATTATTTTAAACGACCAGCATCAATAGCAATTCATGTCATTATTTACTGCATACTGTATTATATATCATACATAAACACAGGCCATTCTACTGTTAACCACATTGATCCCTGGCGAGTGTGAGCACCCAAACTGTGTGCAGACTTGGGACCGCAACTGGGTTGATTCTGTTTGAAATTAAATTAAACATTGTTAAACGACTATAACTCATAATTAAACTAACTAATAATGTGTCAACCTGGGCCAACCACAAAAATGTTAAGAATGTTGGTGGAATTTATCTCTGCCAGTGCTCCTGATGTCAATAATCATACAGGAATAATAATAAATCAAACGCCAATCAAGCGCACCCTTTCCAAGCACGGCTGTTTTGCTGTAATCTATTTACTGCTCAGTGATCTGATCCGGTGTAGAGCCCGCCTACTGCATCCGGTAATTTGCGCTCACACACATAGGCACGCACAAAGGCCGTTTCCGTGTCCGCTCTAGACCGGAACTGCAACCTGCAAAGCAAACGCACGCATGCGCACCACAGACATTGACGTTACAACTCACGATTGAACAAAACCTCTCCGTGGAGTAAATAAACAACATAAACAGCACGGAATACGTTGACAACTTGACACAAACACACTGGAACGCTTTAGAAGCACTTTATAAGAAAACAAACTCTTATGTTGATCTAATGTTAGAACATGTGTTTTCTTGTTGGACATGCGTTCGTGGCAGACAGGTCATATGGGCTTTTCACATCAGTTGCCCCCCCCCCCCTCTCTCTCTCACTCTCTCTCCTTCACTTCTCAGTTCTAATGAAGACGCCTCTCTCTCTCTCTCTTCAGCATGCGTTAGCGATTGGCCTCGTATCTTAAGTTTTTAATCTGCAAATACCCTGCTAATCCACGCTAGCCGTGGGTAGATAGATAACCAACTGTCCGGCATTGAGAGGAAGAGGAGGGTGGGCTTCTGGTTTCCTTTAACTAGGTCAGACCCCCGACAGAACCCTTTACTCTTCCTCTCGGTTCAAGCCCCTTCGCTTGACCACTTGGCCCTGGAGTCAAATGAGTTTTGCAACTACAGATTACAAAGAGACCCCCCCCTGCTCTCTATGTTTATTCTTTCCATCCAGCAGTCTAATTGCAAGACGGATCGTGTGTGTGTGTGTGTGTGTGTGTGTGTGTGTGCGTGTGCGTGTGTGTGTGCTTGTATTACTATACTTGTGAGGACCAAATGTCACATTGCGAGGCGTTTTGAGCATGTAGAGCGGTTATTTTCGCCAAAGAGATTTGGCATAGAGGGGGGAAAAAAGGAGGGAACCGAGTATAGACCCTTGGGGGTCTATACTCTGTATTTTAAGTGGTTTAATTGGTCAAAGAGAAAAGAGTTCACTCCCACTTCATATCCATCTTGATCCTACCAGTGTGTACTCTTTATGCAGTGTGTACTGTAACTGTTAATAAAATACTTAATTCATGTCTCTATGCAGAAAACCATCCAGACCTCACCTATAGATTACATCAGCTCTGTCCAGATGTTCAACTACACTCATACTCTCTATTCCCACAGGTACAGTTACACTACTACTAACACTACTGACGTCCAGATGTTACGGTACACTACTACTACAGATCTACAAGCTCTTTTAGATTTGCTACTTTTGCTATTTTTAAATTTGATTCCTGAAAAGTAACAGTTTTGGACATGAGGATTCCACCCGACAGAGACGATATATATATTTTTAAATACATTAAAAAAAAAACTACTATTTGATTATTCGATAAATTGAAAGAGTAGTCAATATAAAATAACGGATGTTTGCAGCCATGTTTAACATGGATACATGTTGTCTCCTCAGCTACCTGGGTCTGGGTCTGATGTCGGCCAGGTTGGCGGTGCTAGGAGGCGTGGAGGGACAACCTCGTATGTTTCACTTCATCTGCTCTCCTCTCCTGTTTTTCCAATTTGCGTTCATCTTTGCCTTTTAAAAGAGCCCGGCTCTGCAGATAAATAAGCCATTATCTAAGCTTTTAATAACACAGCAGCACCAAGATTAATTCCTTGGCCACCAGCTGTTGCGTGGTTTAACCGATGGCCTGAGATTTAAGACCTTATAGAGGCAGAGAGACAACTCTCTCTGTGTCCTTCTCTTACTGTCTGTCTCTCTTTCTCACTGTCTGTCTGTCTGTCTGTCTGCCTGCCTGCCTGCCTGCCTGCCTGCCCGCCTGCCTGCCTGCCTGCCTGTCTGTTTCTTTCTCTCATTTTCCCTTTCTCTCTATCAATGTCTGTATGTCTGTCTGTCTCTCTCTCTCACTCCCTGTCTGTTTCTCTCTCTCACTCTCCCTTTCTCTCTATCAATGTCTGTCTCTCTCTGTCTCTTTCACTCACTCTGTCTCTCTCTCAAACGGTTTCTCCTTCTCTCTCTGTCCATCCATCTACTTTTACTTTATTTGTTTATTTAGACGGGACACCGCATATTAATGAACAATACATATCAATGTAATGTAGTAAATGCACCCGATTTAGCAAAGATGCTCATTTACATCTGCAGTCCCCCTAAAAAACTATGTTTTTTTGTCTTCTATTTTCTTTCCATCTATTTCTCACTGACTCATCGGTTGTAATTGTCTTTTGTCACCGTGTCTCTCGGTTGCACACACACACATGCACTCACGCACGCACGCACGCCCGCGAACACACACACACACACACACACACACACACACACACAGACCACACACACACGCTCGTAGAAGTTACCAGTCATTCAGTGTCTCACAAGACGCACTCACATTGTGTTCTTCAAACCTTCTGATGAAGAGTTTTCATTAAAAGTCTTCATTGAATCACTTTCCTGCTGTCCCTATTTGGGACACTGAAAACTTCTCAAAATTGCAAATATAACCCGCTATTTCCGCTATTCTTCATATGATGAAGTATATTGGTCTTAAGTGATTAAAATGTCATTATGTTGTTCCATTCTCCCCGTTGTATTGTTTCTGTGCAGTAGGGGGCAGCTCTGAGCTGGTCAGTCCCTGTCTGCCTCCTGAATACACTGGTCCATGGGAACACGCTGACACACTCTACACTGTCAGAGGACAGAAAGAAGGTACACAGACACTGAGAGAGGGAGACAGTGTAGGAGAGACAGACAGTAGGAAAGCAGAGAGGGAGAGACAGACAGTAGGAAAGCAGAGAGGGAGAGACAGACAGTAGGAAAGCAGAGAGAGAGACAGTGTAGGAGAGACAGACAGTAGGACAACTGAGAGGAAGACAGTGTAGGAGAGACAGACAGTAGGAAAGCAGAGAGAGAGAGACAGTGTAGGAGAGACAGACAGTAGGAAAGCAGAGAGAGAGAGACAGTGTAGGAGAGACAGACAGTAGGACAACTGAGAGGGAGACAGTGTAGGAGAGACAGACAGTAGGAAAGCAGAGAGAGAGAGACAGTGTAGGAGAGACAGACAGTATTAAAGTAGAGAGGGAGACAGTGTAGGAGAGACAGACAGTAGGACAGCTGAGAGGGAGACTGTAGGAGAGATCTACAAGCTCGCCACGCGTCGGGCTGCAACGCGTTGTGAGCTTGTAGATCAGCTATTCTCTGCGAAAGCTTTCCCCACAATAACAGAAAACAGAAAAGACACGTCTGACATGTCTGCTTTGAGCCCTGAGGGACTCCAGTCAGCCATATAGGGTTTAAGTGGTTAAACAATATAAACTATCGTCCACAAGCTCAACTCTTCCAGATGTCAGAATCAGAATCAGGTTTATTGTCACATCACAGGTTTACAAGGTAAAAAAGTGGGTGAAATTCGTTTTCGTACATCGTTCCCATGTCATAGATGTGTGTGGTTGTTTCAGGTGAGCCTGTGTATGAGTCGTGCCTGAGGACGAAGTCATAGATGTGTGTGGTTGTTTCAGGTGAGCCTGTGTATGACTCCTGTCTGAGGACGATGTCATAGATGTTTGTGGTTGTTTCAGGGGAGCCTGTGTATGAGTCGTGCCTGAGGAAGGTGGAGAAGGTTCTCTACAGGAAGGTGGTGAAAGCAACAGAGGTAGATGTAGACTTCTACGCCTTCTCCTACTACTACGACCGAGCCGTCGATCTGGAAGTTATAGGTACCAAACAATTAACCCAACTTTAGACTTTTACAAATCTTTGTTTTTGCTTATATTATATTTTATTAATAGTTTAGCTTTTTTTTGTTTTAAGGAAACATAAATAAATCATTGTGATAAACACACCATTTAAAAATGTACTCACAGTTAAACCTGGCACAGCTAAAAGCAAAGTTAACTGTAGTAACCTTGACACACACATTCTGTAGAATCGGATGAATGAGTTATATTCAACTTTACTCTTTGTCAGATGAGAAGAAAGTATTTATTTAACTTGACTTCTGTTCTCTGTGTCAGATGAGAAGAAAGGATTTATTTAACTTGACTTCTGTTCTGTCTAACAGATGAGAAGAAAGGAGGAACCATTAAAGTGAGCGACTACATCGATGCTGCCAAACGAGGTGACAGGGCGCCCCCATGTGGTGGATTGAATTGACTTCATGTCCTCACTGACTGCAAAGTCAAAATTAAAAGGAAATATTTAATAACGTATTTTAAAATGAAAAGATTGCAATAGCTGTTATTGACTTGACATTGAATTTTATTAACTCATTCACTGCCATATCTATTTATGGCTGTGTTTGCCCACTGCCAGCGATTTTTCGATTTTTTCAATTAGTCACAGAATATTTATCTCCAGTATCATCGATCCCCTGAACCCGTTCGTTTGTTATACTGAAAATAGTATGTCTCGCCCAAAATACATAGTAAAACACAAGAGCCGAGATACAGAATATTTCCCAAATGCTTTAACCAGGAAGTGGCTTTGGTGACAGAGCGGTAGAATGAGAATTTTCCCATGTTTGTTCTAAATTTGGGTAGTACCAGATCAGATCATGGTCGCTCTCTCTGGTGTTGTGGCTAGAGCCAAATTCCAAACCCGAAAATCTCGGCCACTCGCTCACTCCCACTCGGTCACTCCGACTCCAAACCGGAAGTAGTCGGGGTCCAATTATTCAGTTGCTTCTTGGAGGAGGCGAGTGGAGTCGAGTGGAGGAGCCGAGGAAGCTCTCCACTTCCGCATTTAGCGAGTGTACATCAAGTGTAGGCTCGACCACTCTCCACAGCTCCTCCGCGGCAGACTTCCGCATCACGTGTACATGTTTTTTTTGTTTTTTCCCTTCTCCCGTGACGTATACATGGTCCTCCTCCACATGTGGCCACACAAACAATGCTTGAAACCCGAAACCATGCCGAAAACACCGGCTGCCCCCCCCCCCTTCGCCCCCGCCGATCACTCGTTGCGCATCTCTCACACACACACACACGCAGTGTAAATTAACAGTAAAGACGCAACAAGCCACTGGCTTTATTGCGTTGTATGATATAAAGCATGATACAATTATATACATTGTAATATATTGTGCACACTTATTCTGTCTAAAGCTGATAGTTCATTTCTCTCCTTGCGTCATGCCTCAATGCAGTGCATGGACTACTATAAATTACTGTGACAAAGATTATGTTTAAAATAATGTATTGTATTTATATATAGACTGAATATAGGAGAGGACACTTTACGCTTTAACTATAGCCGTACTCATTCAATTCTGAACCGATTCTTAAAATTTTAAATTCTCTATTAGCTGTGAAGGGTCTTTCATGTCTATCAGTCATGATTTATTTCGCTATCAAACAATATCAAGCAAAATCACAAAATCGTCTGAGTTTTTTCTTTTTCTTTGTCCCAGAAGTGGGGGGGGATATCACCCAAACTCTCAAAACCCCGGACATTTGAAGGATTTTATAAAACCCCCCCAGACAGCCCCCCAAAAGAGGATATGTCTGGGTAAAAGAGGACGTATGGCCACCCTGCATGAATGATGTAATTCAGAGTCAGACATACTCTGTAATATACGGTGGCTGTTATAAGCAGCAGTGCTGTGCGGGACTGCTGCGGGGGGTGGGGGGTCTGGGGACTGTACGAGCAAAAAGAGGGACGGGTCAGGATTTAATTCATAAATGTAAGTTTGCTCATCCTGGCGCTTCGTTCACTATTTCAGGAATAAATGGCTTTGCACAAAATGTTAACTATAAAGATAACAATGTGGCCATCCACATTGATGAATTGTCTATTCTTATATTCTGTATTATTCTATACCTGCATATTATTCTATGCATGTATATTTTCATCCACGGCTCTGGTCCAGCTGTTTGAGACGTCATAAGTGATCGTGGAATTTGCCGTCGCTTTGAAATGACGCTGAGTGCAGTCCGATCCTTTGACGGCAACCGCTCGACCACTCCGTCCTCGCAAATAATCCTCGGCTCCTCGCAGGGGTGGGGCTTAGGTGCGAGTGGAGGAAGCGAGGAGAGTGAGCGAGTGACCGAGCTTTGGGGAATGGAATTTGGCTTATGGGTGTCACTCACTTTGGAGAAGTAGTTAGTCATGTACTGTATGAGGGTATTGAGGTACCCTGAGCCATCCCAAACTAGCAAAGTGTGTTGGAATTAGGTGGGTCATGGGCTTAACGTCGAGAAGTAGTCATATCAGTTTGTTTTGTAATATAAGTGTGTTGTGTTTGCAGTGTGTAACGGTGTTGCAGTAGGATTGTATGATAATAGTAGAAGTGTGTTGTGTTTGCAGTGTGTAACGGTGTTGCAGCGACTCCAGTAGAGAAACCCTTCCTCTGTCTGGACCTGACGTACATCTCAGTGTTGCTACAGGAGCTGGGGTTTCCCACAGACAAAGAGTTCAAGGTGAGACTTTAAACCTGCTATTAATACACATTGAAAACCAATGTGTCATCATAATTCACACAGCGTCCATTTAACAGGTTGGAAAAACCCATTCCCACTGTAGTTGAGCTCAAACCCCCACACCCACTGATGTGATTGCCGGGTACGCGCCGAGAGACAGAGGAGGGAGAGGTTGTTTAGATTCACTTGATAAACGTTTCTATCCACCAAACATGGCTTGCCTCACAAGCCTCAAGGCCTCGCTGTCACAGTTGTCAAATGATTTTAAAAGTCGTGCATTTGTTGTAAAAGCTTGCACACACTCAGGACGTTGGGTGAACCAAAATGAGCGCTCCCGAGCTCAACGGTGGTGGGAATCGCTTAACACGTCGTGTGATTATGAGCAACATGGCTGTATGGTCACTCCACATTTTGACATGTCATAGATGAAGATTACACACTGCCGCAGCCAACGCCTAAAAAGAGGTATATTAGATTATTTCTCTGTTTGTATGCTTATGGATACCTTTGTGTGTGTGTGTGTGTGTGTGTGTGTGTGTGTGTGCATGCATGCGTATTTTCTGTATGTGTGTGTGTGACTGCAGCTGGCCAGGACCATCAACGACGTTGAGACCAGCTGGGCGCTGGGAGCAACGTTTCACTACATCGAGTCCCTGCGGAACCAGTGAACTCTGCTATGCCACACACACACACACACACACACACACACACACACACACACACACACACACACACACACACACACACACACACACACACACACACACACACACAGAGCTTTGTT
This sequence comes from Gymnoscopelus braueri, assembly GCF_963280865.1. NCBI lineage: Eukaryota > Metazoa > Chordata > Actinopteri > Myctophiformes > Myctophidae > Gymnoscopelus > Gymnoscopelus braueri. Next base: position 9,813,080 of record NC_137619.1, on the reverse strand, counting down.
TCAACAGGACTGAACATAGTACACTGATTGTCTCTACATACTTTCATACAACAACTACTCTGAATGTTCATTGGATGGCAGCTAGCGTAGGAGCCGTCCAATAATAAGCAGCGTCTTCATGCCGATACACACTCCGTTTCCATGACGACCGCAGTCGTCGACCGTACGCCTCAGAGTCTTCTGTTAAACGCACACTGGCCCTGGATCAGCGCTCCTATAGCAATACCTCTTACAGTAACTCAGATTTTCTTGCACATATCAACGAGAGTACGACTGACGTATTTTTTTTTCATGTCTGATAGCGTTGCTGTCGGACAGAAACCTTATATCTCCATATTTCAACTGTTTTGTTAACAAGAGCTTGTGACTAAATACACGTTGTGAGCTGCTTGTAGATCAGCTATTTTCAATATTTTTGTCTAGGTTTTTATACATTTCGAACCAATGACCAGTATTAATAAGCGCTTGGGATGAAATAATAACTACATTGGATCCATTGGAATACAGGTTCTTTTTTTTCCATTTCCATTTCCAGTTTTGGACATACAAGGTTTCCACTCGACAGCGACAATATTCAAAGTCATTTAGAGGCAGTGTTTGCTGTATTATTGTATTACACCACAGTTGGTTCCGACCTGGCATTGTGATTGGCTGAGAGGCGTTCTGATGCACTGGTTCTCAACGTCAGGTCCGGGACCACTAGGGGCCCAAAAAGGGTCCATTTGGCTCTCAGAGTTAAGAGATTTAAAAAGAAAAAATCAAATGGGGGTCTGTGGCCTAATGCATATCAACCAGGGGGGCCATGAATTTTAAAAGGTTTAGAATCATTGTTTTAATGATTGCCGTTATCCTTCGGTATCAGCACTCTGATATGCATCCACCTTGTTTACTTTTAACTGTAACCTAGCAACGACTGCCAGCCGCGGTTAACCCATTTAGACCTGAGGCCGATTCTAAAAATGCCTTCTAAATCCTGACTTAAGTCTTCTGAAAGGCGTCAAATTTGTATTCAAAGAAATAAAAACATAATAATGTTGCTATATACTGTATATAGCAACAACTACACACAGAGGTGTTCCCGGCTTGAAAGGTATAACAACGTTTAGGTTTAATAACAAAGTAGTTTTTGTTTTCTCTTTGCTCTAACAAAACTGTGGCCTAATATCAATAATACACCATACAGGTTGTGTTATATACCGTGTGATAAATTGGCCCTGTGGTGGGCTGCGGTCGCAGGTACGAGGCAGAGTGATCAAAAGTGTCCATATGTGTATTATCTCTACACATATTCTGTATTATGAATTCTATGATTGTGTTGATGTTTGTCAGCTGCAGGGTTTCGGGCGCACAGCTCTTTTTTTCCCAGTTGAAAATACGTTATTATGTGTGGAGCAATTTGTCGCGTGATACTTTGTCACGAGTTCAGACAAATCTAATGTTCCTCTGGTCTGTTTACATCCGTTTCATATTGTAGTCTAGTCATCGAAAACAATGCCATTTTTTTATGTGGTTTGTGGCCTTATATTTCAATCTGGTTAAAATCCAGTTAGCGACTGGTCTGAAGGTTTAGTGCCTGGTATAAACGCAGCGAGGGTTTCATATTTGCCCATTTTATTGTGCAATGTGTTTTGCTACAGTATCATTATATATTGCTTTATAACTTGTTTAATGCTTTATTTTGTATCTTTATGAAGTCTCAATGTGAAAGCTGTATTTACCCCTAGCCTTGGATCAAGACTCATAGATACACACATGTCAGAATTGATGTGAGAAATCTAACAGTCTTTCTTGATCCAAGGCTATATTTACTTGTCCAGGGGTCTTCAACAGGGGGTCCGAGACCCCTAGGGGTCCTCAGAGTTACTACAGGGGGCCGCCAAATCTATGTGTGATAGGAACTATAATTTGTATTAACCACTTGAACCCTAGCATCCCTATTCTGGGGGGTCCATTTGCCGAAAATAGCAGATCTACAACGTGAGCTTGTAGATCGGCTATTTTCGGCAAAGAGGTTTGGTGTAGATGGAAAAAAAGAGCAGACCAAGTACAGAGCCAAAGGTCAAGTTTACTAAGTATTAACGGTTTAAGTGGTTAAATGTCTGAAAATACACATAACTTAACATGAATCCACTGATGATAGTGCTGTCAAGCAAGTCTATAAAGCTATCGATGAAATCTATCGAAAGGTTTAATCTGCAACACCATTTTATACGTAGTTTATATGTAGTGGGGGTCCCTGCTTCATCTCTCTCTCAGCTTAGGGGTCCTTGGCCTGAACGTTGAAGACCCCTGCTCTAGTCACTCAGTGAGACATTGGCTGTTGGCAAAAAAAAAAGTCCCTGTCATTTCACTGAGCTGTATGTAACAATGTCCACTTTTGATTACATCACTGGGAGGACAATTAACAACTTATGCCCTATTTTATTGTACTCTTGCTATTTGGAAATGGCAGCTCACAGCCCGTCGTGATTCAATTATGAGCTTGTAGATCTGCCATTTTCAAAGAAGTTGGGGAAAAGTTGACCAAAGTAGGGATGCCATGCAGGGTGAAAGTGATTAATCAGCTCTATTTTTTTGGGGTGAAGTATCTCTTAAACACTACCATGAAGTGCCAGTGTATGTGTTTATGTGTGTGTGTGCCAGTTACGTCCAGGGTGATTGTACTGTCGTTTACGTTGATGCCAAGTTGAGCTGAATGTGAGTTTCTCCTTCATGACAGCAGGTGTGATTGTTTTCTGCTCTGAATGTGTTTTTTTTGTATCGACTCATGAGGTACTGGTGTCGTTTTGAAGCATGACAACTAATTCTATATATTTTAAATAAAAAATAATGTATTGGGTTATTGCAGTGGTTCTCAGTTTGTTAGACTTCCGTACTCCTTTTACCTGATTTTTGAATCCAAGTATATCCCCTTTCAGTGGTGGAAAGTAACCAAGTACATTTACTCAAGTACTGTACTTGAGTACAATGTTTTACTATTATTTCTTTATTTTTTCTTACTTTACCAGAGTATTTCCAAATTTCAATAATTTCTACTCCACTACATCTCAGAGGCAAATAATGCACTTTTACTCCACTACAGTTATTAGAAAACTTTACTTTGTAAAACATACAATGAGTTACAAACTCACATGTCGCAGAGTGATATGTTGTGAGTTTGTAAGTACTTTTAGTTTAGATACTTTAAGTAGTATATTTCTAAACTGTGGCCATAACCTTTCAGTGTTAACAAGTCTAGTTCTGATTTCAGTATATTAAAAATAAAACTGTATAATGACATAAGTATTGCTTTCTAAACAGGTGTGCTAGTTTCTACTTTTGGCACTTTAAGTAATGATACCAATACTTTTGTACTTTTACTCAAGTAAATTTTGACCTGTTAGAGTATTTCTACATTGCAGTATTGATACTTTTACTTAAGTTTTAAAAAGTAATACTTTTTCCACCACTGTCCTGCATGAATGGGATCACATTGGGTGGACACGTTTTCTCTGTGAAGTTATTAATATCTTAATCCACTAGATGGCGCTCTTTACTAAAATGTGACTAAACGTAAAAGCCCCCAATTGAATTCTTCGTCGCTCAACGGTGTCGCGCGTCAAAAACAGCAGACCTACAAGCTCACAACTCGTCGCGGAACCGACGAGTTGTGAGCTTGTAGGTCTGCTGCTGTTGTCGTCGTCGTTGAGTCTTATCAAAGATTGTTAATATAGAAAGATACACATTCTCCATTGGAGCCACTAGAGGCGAAGTAGTACACAAATCCTACAAATGGTCTCCTCAGTAGGCGTGGTTGTCTTCTCCCCCGACCATCCCACCACCCTCCCCCTCCCCTCTCCCTGGCTGACAACGTCATGTGGATGTGTATTTGTGTATTTTCTTTATTAAAGAAAATAAATGCTTTACATGTTTGAAAGTGCACTGTTATTGGCAAAGATGATTTTAAAGAAACCCCAAAAAAGTCTTATCTTCTGCTAGATATGCTCCTATTCTGCTCAACATTGTAACAGGTCCTTTTATTTATAAGGTATATATTTTACCACTATAGACTATAATGTGTTTAGCATGAATGTTTAGCAAAATGTCATGATTCCCAAATCATACCCATCAACCAAGACAGTTAATAATGGAAAATGATATTATTGAGCATTGGAACACACATTTTATTTAATTTTTGAAATGTCCATAATGATTTCACGTAGGCCTACCACATTCACATATAGAATCTCAGTTTATTAGTTTTTAGAACATTTTATGGGGACAGAGCATAGAGTTCAAATCTAATATAATAATACAATATAATATAAGGGACAGACAGAGCCCTCTATGTCTTCAAATGTTCAAATGTCTTCAAAATATGTTTTCAAATTCCTCTATGTCAAATTCCAATCTGGTTTCAGAACAAACCACTCCACTGACACATGCCTTCTCTATTTGAACGACTCTATCAAACAAGATGTCGACAAGGGCAAATATTGCGGCATGGTCATGCTGGACCTCCAAAAGGCCTTTGACACCGTCAATCACCCAATTATGATCAATAAGCTCAAAGCAATAGGTTTTGATGATACGTCAGTGAACTGGATGAGATCCTACCTGGAAGGGAGGGAGCAAGTGGTGGAAGTAAACGGCACCCAGTCCCCCCCCCTCCCTGTGACTTGTGGTGTCCCACAAGGAAGTATACTAGGACCTTTACTGTTCCTGATATATGTGAATGACATGTCATCGGCCTGCGACTGCAAGCTGTTCCTGTTCGCAGATGACTCGGCCCTGCTAGTCTCGGACAGGGACAGGCTGCAGGTTGAGAAAACTCTCAGCTCCGAACTCAACAAGATCTGCATCTGGCTCTCTGACAACAAACTTTCATTACACCTGGGTAAAACTGAATCCATCCTCTTTGGGTCCAGTCCTAACCTTAGCAAGGCAGAGAGTTTCACGATCAAAGTGGGTGATAATGTCATCAAAAGAAAGGATGAAATTACCTACCTGGGCTCCATCTTGGAGGCAAACATCTCCGGTAACAAAAACGCCGAAAAAGTGATCAAAAATGTCAACCGAACAACACGCTATTTGTGGAGGATTGATCGCCTAGTCAGTAAGAATACTCTGAAGATTCTTGCAGGGGCCCTCATTCAAGGTCATTATGATTATGCATGCACTTCATGGTATCACAACACCTCCAAGGCCTTAAAAACAAGGCTCCAAACATCCCAAAACAAACTTGTAAGGCTACTTCTTGGCCTCAATCACAGAACCCATCTAACCCCTGCTCATTTTGCTAGGATTGGATGGCTTAGGGTTGAGGACAGAGTACAGCAACTTGCTATGGGCCTGGTCTTCAAGATACACCACAACATTGGGATCCCCCTGTATTTGTCAAAATACTTCAAAAATGTTAATGAAGTCCATGATCATAACACCAGAGGCAGCTCCACTGATCATGTTCAACCCAGATTTGGCTCAACTAAGGGTATGAACTCTTTCTCATGCTATTCATCAAAAATGTGGAATGCCCTACCAAAAGGAGTAAAGGAGTGTAAAACCCTACTCACTTTCAAAACTGCCCTAAAGATACACCTTCAGGAGGCTGCAATTCGAAAATGGCCCCTGTCTAAGTCTTAACCTACCCCTCCCTACCCCCCCCCCCTCCTTCATTTTCCTCTTTTGTATATATATATATATCTTTTTTTTTTTTTTTTCTCTCGTCATACCAGTAACCTGAAAGCTGATTGTATGACATTCTGTATAGTAGTGTGTATATCTGCCTGCCTCTTATATTTCATCATGATTTGTGTGCATGGGGTTCTCATCTTAAACAAGCGTAATGCTTAATGAGGGTTTCCAGTTTAGTAGACCTTGTATTGTGAATTTGTACTTCCATGTACTGTTATGTACTGTCATGTACTATTCTCATGTCTTTCTAAATAAACTACATCAATCAATCAATCAATCGTCCGTCAGACTGCAGATGGACTCTTCAGATATCTTCCCAGATCTCGCGAGAGTGTGTTGCAAGGATAGAGAAAGGTTGATAACAAAGTAGATTTTCTCCTAATTTGTGTCACAAAAAAAAAAGCCATTTTTGTATGAAAATCGTACATATTTTGTGTCTTGTGACGATCGGGTCCAATATTTAGTTCAGTGACCATGGAGCTAAAGAATGGTTCAGAAGCTGTGTTCACGTTCACTCTTCCATTGGAATCAATAGACTCCAACTTGCTTCCTGTCTCCTAAAAAGGTGTCCACCTACGTCACGCAGAAACTAGGAGAAACGGGAAGTAAACCGGAGAATGCGCCTCTTGCTATTTTCCTCTTGGGTCTTATCTTTTTCCACAGACATGGTAACTTTCGCATCCTCTTTAGGCAGGCCTTCGTCAGCGAGGATGAAGAGGAACATGAGGTGGAAAAACAACTAATGCACTTTTATTCATAGTGAACAACATCCCACTTTATCTAACTAACTGGTTATACTGGTTTACCCGTTTTACGGACTTGTCCAGCCGGTTTAACGGACTGGTTTGCCCGGCTAAGCCTGTATAACTGGTTTAACGGACTGGCTTATCCGGTTTAGCCTGTATAGCTGGTTTGTCTTGCTGGTTTAACTGGTAATATTGGTTGTGGATTATAGTCTAGCAGTGACGTTTTGTTCTGGTCTGTGTAATTAAGGCTAGGCTATATTGTGTAGGGTGATATCTAGGCTATAGTAGCTACTATATAACATATAACTATATAACTATAGCACAGATAATATAATGTAGGCCGCCTATGTGGTTAATATTATCATTAACTACATCTACATCCCAGTGTTCTGGCCTAAACTAACTTGAACAGAGATGCATAATATAGTTTCACTTCTCTAAATATCTGACATTTGATGAGGTAATGCACTTCTCATGAACATACAGACTTGTATGTTCATTAAAATGTTATGACTATGAATGTTTATTTTACATCACTTACAGTGTCTGGATTCTGTTCCTCCTGCTGTTGAACTCAGGTAAGATCACACACGTTTGATTACAATTAATCATTTAATATTAACATCATAACAGTGCATTCCTGTTCATATTAACATCATAACAGTCTCCAATACATACTCCAGTGCATATGAACATCATAAAAGTCTCCATTGCATGTTCCAGTTCATATTAACATCATAACAGTCTCCATCGCATGTTCCAGTTCATATGAACATCATAATAGTCTCCATTGCATGTTCCAGTTCATATTGACATCATAACAGTCTCCATCGCATGTTCCAGTTCATATTAACATCATAACAGTCTCCATCGCATGTTCCAGTTCATATTAACATCATAACAGTCTCCATCGCATGTTCCAGTTCATATTAACATCATAACAGTCTCCATTGCATGTTCCATTTCATATTAAACAAAGGACGAAGGAGGAGCGGGCCCGGAGGCAACAGTGTCGCCAACACCAGCTGCAACATCTAATCTAAACTAACCTTGCCTGGCATCGGCCAGACTGATAGCGTGGATTCACCTATCTATGCCATCCACACATGACATGTGTGAGTGGATCTGCGTTGTCGGACTGGCTAGTGCCAGGCTATAACCCTAGTCTCGCGTAGCCAGACAACTATTCCACAATCTCTGAAATTGTGGGAGGCAACAGTCTGGCCACACGAGACTAGGCTAACCCTAACCCCTAATTAGCACTGTCTCTAACTACCCCCAAGAGACAGTGGGGGCATATAGCATGCCACTTGGACACAGGCCTGGGGGGTCTGATCAGCCTCGGTCGGGTCGCCTAGAGGAGGGTGTCTGTTGCAAGACTCGAAACACCCACTGACTCCAGGTAACAACCCTGATGATGTGTCCAAGTTTGTGCGTCAGTTGATATTTTATTAACTAAGATGGTGTTAAGTTGTTGGCACAGAGTGGTTAAGGCACCTCCCATGATGCCTGACAGTGAGTCCTTGGATCGATTCCTGTGCCCAGCGGACCCTTGCTGCATGTCACTCCTTGACTCTGTTTCCTGTCTCTCTATGCTGTGACTAACAATAAAGGCAAGAAAAGTCTGAAAAAGTCACTTTTAGAAAGTGGTGTAATTGATATTTCAAAACAGTCGACAGTTCATATTAACATCATAACAGTCTCCAGTACATATTCCTGTTCATATTAACATCATAACAGTCTCCACTCCATATTCCTGTTCATATTAACGTCATAACAGTCTCCACTCCATATTCCTGTTTATATTACATTACATTACAGTTATTTAGCAGAAGCTTTTATCCAAAGCGACTTACAATAAGTGCATTCAACATAGGTAGGGAACGAAACTACTAATCACCAGAAGTCCTAAGTGCATTTTCTGCTAAAACAAGCAACCAAGAGTATACCTAGTGCTAAGGTAAAAGTGCAATATATCAGCTACCTACTTTCTTAAACAGATGAGACAAATAGCAAAATCAAATGAGCAAGAGCTAAAACAAATAAGTGTATCGACTAAACAAGATCCAATAAAACAATACAATAATAAAATAAGAGTTTGTACAACTAGTTAACAAGTAGGCAAGGCGAAGAGGAAGGGTAGTGTTTCCTGAAGAGGTGGGTTTTCAGCCTGCGGCGAAAGATGGGCAGTGACTCTGCTGTCCTGACGTCAGTGGGGAGTTCATTCCACCACTGTGGGGCCAGAACAGAAAAAAGTTGTGACTGTGTAGATCAGCCAGAAGGACCCTTGAGCGACGAGGTAATCAGTCGCCCCAAGGTGGCAGACCGAAGTGGTCGGGCAGGGGTGTAAGCATCGACCATAGCCCGGAGGTAAGAAGGAGCTGCTCCTTTCACTGCCCTATAGGCTAGCACCAGGGTTTTAAACTGGATGTGAGCCGCTACGGGGAGCCAGTGTAGAGAACGGAGAAGGATATTAGAACGGAGAAGGATATTAACATCATAACAGTCTCCAGTACATATTCCTGTTCATATTCCAGTTGTCCAGTCATACATTCTGTTGTAAACCTGTGTGTGTGTGTGTGTGTGTGTGTGTGTGTGTGTGTGTGTGTGTGTGTGTGTGTGTGTGTGTGTCTCTGTCTCTGTCTCTGTCTCTGTCTCTGTGTGTGTGTAGTGTATTGTAAGGAGAAGATAAGTAAGGAGAAGATAAGTGTGTATGCAGGTGAAGACATCCTCCTGACCTGTTCCTACAACACTTCATCAAATGTGTTCTGGCGCTACAAAGACGGTTATAGCCTCTGTGACATCATCGCCGGCAAGCCTGAACTGTCCGATCAGGCGGTGCGCTTCAGGGACAGAACTCGTACATTTCCTGATCTCTACTCCCAGGGGAACTTCTCATTGCTTCTGATGAATGTCAGTCTGACTGACACCGGGCCTTACGAGTGTTACATCACCAAAGTGAAATACAGACGACAACTGGAGCTCATTGTTACAGGTTAGTTGCGTTTCTGTGTGTCTGTGTGTGTGTGTGTGTGTGTGTGTGTGTGTGTGTGTGTGTGTGTGTGTGTGTGTGTGTGTGTGTGTGTGTGTGTGTGTGTGTGTGTGTGTGTGTGTGTGTGTGTGTGTGTGTGTGTGTGTGTGTGTGTGTGTGTGTGTGTGTGTGTGTGTGTGTGTGTGTGTGACCCAGGAGGGCCCGGGCCGTCAGATAATAAATCGGTAAAATCAGGCAAAAATAAGAATTAAACAACATAACCCTACCCTAAAACCGAAATAAAGTGACAAAAAGCCCCCCAAAAAGTGACCGAAACCGCCGCAAACCCGCAACATTTTTCAGGGCATTCTACATGTGCACGCACGCGCAGCGTGGGTGCGCATGGGGGGGCCTGATCACTGTGCTGTGCCTCCCGGCCCGGCTTTCAGTTGTTCCACCACTGTGTGTGTGTGTGTGTGTGTGTGTGCACGTGCGTACGTGTATGTACCTTACTTGCAGGCAACCATAAAGAATTATATTAGAGCAGCACTATGTAACTTTATTCTTCTACCCCGGATTTGAACCCGGTTTCCTGCGCAAGCGTTGACACTTTTACCATTGAGCTAATAGAGCCGGCCTGCTTGCTCAATCTTGACCATGAGGTCAAAATTTGTGTCAGATCCTGTGTCTAGGTGAGACGTGACCTTTGACACGGTCTAAATGTCTCAACAGAAGAGCAGCGAGACAAAATACAACCACCCCAATTGTTTAAGTTATAATGTATTAACATACTCTACCATACAGATTGGACATAATTAAAATGTATTAATTAAAAAAAAGTTACATAGTGCTGCTTTAATGGCTTATTAAATTGCTCAGCGCAATGATTATAGAGCTATTTAGCGCTTATTTTAACAAAGACATTTACAGCACCTTTACATCAAATTAGAATCATATAAAAGTAGAACAAATATTTGAATTAGTTCTAATGATCGATTGGAAGATAAAACTTTGTTTTCACACTGTGTGTCAGTCATTTTAAATCATTAAACGAGCCCATTTTCAACCTTCTCTTCATGTAATTGGTCCTCAAATTGTCCACTGTCCTCCTCTGAGACATGGAGAGAGTAGACAGAAATGGTGCCGTCTCATAATGAACATTAGTGAGGACCAATTATATAACGATAGGCTGAAAATGAGTGACGTGTTTCTATTCAATGTTCTACTGAAGTGAAAGTGTCGTTATTTAAGGCATATTGCACACTGCTCTATACTGATCAGCTGTGGTCATGTTATAAAACATCTAGTATGCAAAGGTTGCAAGTTGCATATAAATGATGCAATTAGAATACTCCTTAAAAAACCCAGAGGGGGCAGTTCTAGTCATATGTTTGTCACTGCAGGAGTGAGGACTTCTAAGAAATCTAATGTTCAAGTTCATGCAATGGCTGGATGATATGCAAACCACATCATTGTGGGGCTCTCAAGCCCCATTATGAGCTGCTCACGCTATACATCCAGGTTTAGGGTGCACTGGCTGAAGTGCCAGTGTGTTCTGCCTGTGGATTAAGTCTTATGTATTTACCTTTAAAGATGTTGTTTCCTGTCTTGTTTTTTTTATTTTTTATGTACTTCTATGGACCTGAGTCCGTTAATAAAGATTGAATTGAATTGAAAATAACAAAACCCTTGTTGTTTTGTAATTTTTCATTTTCCAGTCAAACCCACAGAGGAAACAACCAGTGGTGAAGCAGCAGCAGTGACGTCTCCTCCTAATGCGGGAGGAAACAGTGTGTCTATGAGAGAACACTACCACAGCCCACTGCTCTGCATCGTTCTGCTGTGTCTAACTCTGAACACTATCTGAACCACATGCATTGTGGGAAGTATAACGCTTTTTGGCCCTTTCTGCTAGATTTGACTATGCTGTATTTGTTCCTTGTAGCAAAACAAGGATACAGAATATCAGTGACAAGAATTTATTATGATCACATAATCACACAACTAATCAAGTACTGATCAAACAACTCAATTAAATTATGCGCACACAATATCACACTACAAAATGTCAAAATGCTTAAATAGGTGATGTCACAATTTCCCATTGACGCCCATGTTAAAAAAGGATTTGAGCATATTTCTTGTCTAATTTCCACAAAAAAGGTTCAATACTGCCCACTATCAACCAGAAACTGTTGGATGCAGTACAGCGCTTGTAAAAATAAAAATAAAAAACACCTTCGAGTGCTATTGCTGCATTTTATGCATTGTTATGAACTAATGTTAATTTCATATACATTTTTATGTGAAGAACTTTAAGCTTTTCTGTATGAAAGTGAAATAAAGTTATTATTATTATTGTTATTATTAATATTATTAAAGAGGTGGTGCCATGTTTTTGCACTTTTTCTGTTTTTCATGTGTCTATGAGGTTGATAGAACTTCATTAAGTCCCCCGGTGGTGTTTTTATGGTGTTTTATGTCTTCTCTGACTATTTGGAGTTTCTTCCTGGAGGCTGAAACCTTGAGGGTCAAACGTGCCAATAGAGAAACAGCGCTTTAGTGACATCACAAAGCCATACCCTCCCCCTCATTATCATAACACAACAGGTGTGGGCATGAGGAGGAGGAGGGACTAGGACAGGTGGGTGGTGCTAAGGTGGTGGAGGTGCTAAGGTGAGAACCAGGTATACTTAATGAACTGTTGGGTGTGTCTACATAAAAACAACATTTTAACACTTACTGTACACTTTCTTTTTGTTGAAAAAAATCCTTACATAATAATAATACCTTATGATCAGGTTTTAGGGTTGAAAAATATCATGGCACTCCATCTTTAACATTATTATTATGAAGTGAATAAAAAATGTTTTAGAAATCAGAACTTTAATCAGCTGGCTCAGATGACTGAGGAATGGTATTCCGTAAGGGTGTGTTCTCTCCTCAATGCTGTTTAACATCTGAATCTATGACCTACCAGATACAACATGGGGCGGCAGTGGCTCAGGGGTAGAGTGGCCGGGGTAGAGTGAACTGGAAACGTTGAACCCCTAATTGCTCCCGATGAGCAGGTTGGTGCCTTGCATGGTTTCCGCCGCCATCGGTGTATGAATGTGTGTATGAATGTGTGTGTGAATGGGTGAATCTATGTAAAGCGCTTTGGATAAAAGCGCTATACAAATGCTCCATTTACCGTTTACCATTTACAACATTAAAAAAATATGGTTATGTGGAGGACCTAGCCATCATGCTGAGATGACTAACATGGAAGCAAAGACCAACAGGATGGCCATAGCTGAATGGGTAGAGAGCCAGCCTCAGAAGCAGAAGGTATGAAGTTCGATTCCCGGCCCTGCCAAGTTGTTGATGTGTCCCGATGACCTGTGCAATACACTGAACACGGGATCAAATAGGTCTAATTATAATTGAAGGTGATGGAAGACGGTCTCAACCAAGACATGGGCACCATGGTACCCTACCTCCGCAGGTGGTGTTTGTAGCTCAGCATTGGCAAGACAGTGTCGGTGGCATACCAGCTTCACAACAGAGAAGATGGTATCTTCACAACAAAATGCAGTGCTTTTCATCAACAAAATCACGTGCGCAGTGCTTCACATAAGAATGTATAAGAAATTAACATGAAAACCAAGTGCATACAAATGCATTATGCATAACATACAGAAATGGCACTTGAAGGGTTAACATTAGTTTCTTCTTTTTTTTTTTAACAAGCACTGTAATGCATCCAACACAGTTTCTGGTTGATAGTGGACAGTATTGAACATTTTGTGTGGAAATTAGACAAGGAAACATGCTTAAATATTTTTTAACATGGGCGTCAATAGGAAATTGTGACATCAGCTATGACCTACCAGATACACCTATTTAAGCATTTTTCAATATGTTCCACCACTGGGATTTCTTAGGACTATAGGGTTATAACTAACATATTTATGAAACAAAAAAAGTTGAAAGAGTTTCTGTTGCAATTTCTCCTAGGTTAACCCCTTATTATCCATAGAATGCCTATACTTAATATGCCTGTTTTGAATGGGCCACTTAATTGCAGCTTTCTAAAGATCCGCTCATCCAAACAAGTTCAAACTTGATACTGCGTTTCCCTGGGTCCCCAGCAACACACCTGACAAATGTCGACTATTACTGGACTAACATGAGGTGGCTTTAGGTATTCACATCCCTTGTCAGAGGGATTGTGGAGCCACCTAGCGTGCAAGCTTTCAGTGCCAGCAGGGCCTGCTGGCACTGAAAGCTTGCACGGGCCGAGCTTGCACGGGCCGATGCTCCAGGGTTATGAAAATCTCTCAAGAACAATTTAATTCACTATTTTGGTCATGAGCCAAACTGCAAGGTAAGTGAAACTATTTTGAAAAGAGGGCTTGCAACTCACTTTTAATGCAACCTGTATACAACGTTTTGACCTTGAGACTGTGAAGATTGATAAAGTTTGCAGCATGATGCTGCGTTCACACTGGCAGAATCAAAAGATACAAAGATACAAAGATACATACAGTAGCATATTTGTATCTTTGTAGCTGAAGTTGAAACCAGCTCAGCCTTTTTGTAGCTTTGCAGATGTTGTAGTTTTTGTGGCAGCTACAAACATCAGTACATGATTTTCCAAACCTGCTCATTAAGACTTGCCCCAGTAAACCAAAACACATACTGTATGTTCACCAGATTATAACTGCTAGTGATGTGGGACAATAACTTCTTAGATACATGCTCATACTGTATACAGTTGTCATAGAAAACAGAACATTCTCTCTGTTCATGTTTGTACAGAGACCTGCAGACATGGTGGTTGCAAGAAAGGGATGTGTTTTTTGCAAAGCATAATAGGCTTGTGGTTAGTTTGCAAGTGGCACAACTATTCTGAGATGTATCTGTGCTAGACAGGATCTACACAGGCTTCTCAGTGACCACATCCTCTCCTCTCATGCTGTCCTCTACACCACTGCAGACAGAACTGGCAGCTCCAGTTTTATATCTATACCACCAACATGCACAACCTCATCATTACAATAATAACATTGATTTCTCGCCTACTACACCCCAATACATACATAAATTCAAAAATGAATGAATGAATTTATTTATTTGGTAATAAAAAATACATTTAAAAAAAGTACAACTTGTGATTCAACAATGTAAGGAATTTATGAGTAATTGGTGAGATCTTTATAACTGACACTAATTACACAGTAAATGTCAAAAGCAGGACTTTTTAGAAAATTAAAGAGAATTAATGCAAAGGTGTTGCAAACCATATCAGATTAGGTATACAACGTTACCTTCAGAAGCAACCTGAATAGTTGGGTGGTCTACTGTAGTGTATAATAATAATAATAAGGGTAATAATAATAATGATAATAATCATAATCATAATAATAATAATAATAATAATAATAATAATAATAATAATAATAATAATAATAAATGTAATAATAATAATAATAATAATAATAATAATAATAATAATAATAATAATAATAATGATAATAATAATAATAATGGCTCAGAATGAAAAATCTAAGATTTCAATAAAATACACCTGTTTTAGAGATGAAACTCAGTTAATGAAACCTGAGGCAAAGATGGAATCACAATGACTCGAAATTATCAAAATAAGTATCGAACTCAATCACACACAAACATGTTTTTGGGGGGATGCTAGCATGAAATTTAGGGGTGCTTGAAAAGGTACAAGATCTGTATGCTGTGCCCACAAGATATACCGTAATACATAATAAGTTTTTAGATTGAAATCCTTCATTTGGATACAAGCCGCCTATCTTTCGCACACGTTATTACGTCCCATCAGTTAAAAACATAAACAACTAAAACAATTAAGAGAAGGAGAACAACATCACTTGTGCTCCGTACTTTCTGTGTTTCAATATGTAGGCCTAATCTAAAAATCTAATCATGTGGATCTGGGAATCCATAGGAACAGTGTGGCTCCAATGTGGATCTAGATTTCATATGGCCAGTCTGTATGTCATGTATGTGATGTATCAATGACATATGACTCCTTACATTATGACATATGAAAGTTTCAGCCATTATAAAATTAAAGTCAAATATTTCAAAAATATGAAAATAAATGAACACACACACACACCGATCCTCTCATTGACGGCTAGACTCCTGCAGAGCCATGCCATGAAAATAGATTTAGTTAAAACTGCAACATTAAAATTAAAATTAAATTCTTGCTTTTTCAGATTTCACATGAATTAGAAGCGTCTTGAACTTCCTGAATGAGTGAGCTGTTTGTGGTTGCATCACATGAACATGATCAGTTAGACAGACACCATAAAGGTCTCAGACAGGAAGTTACACAGCTATTATCTTCTCTCAGTGCCATCGTTCACTTAGTTTTGAGGTTGATGTCACCATATTTGGAAGACTGAAACTGAAACTAACTGGAGACTTCATTGCCGTCAAACTTATTTTAAAGAGGAAGATGGTTAATCCACTGTCATATCATACCTCTAAAGCATTTAGATTTAGTAGCACAGCTGAGAGAGAGACAGAGTAGGAGAGACAGACAGTAGGAAAGCTGAGAGGGAGACAGTGTAGGACAGACAGACATCACATCTCCCTACGCTGTGATCTGGTTGAACAACATGGAGAAACACGTACAGATGCTTTTGATTTTATTTGGTGTTTGTATTACTTCTGTCCACACTCTGGAATGGACCAATGTCCCTGTGGAAATGGGACAAAACATCACCTTGAACTGTTCTTTTGTTGAAAGTAATGTAATCTGGAACATGCAGCTACTGGGAGGATGCCCTGTTCGCATCCTGAAAATATTCAATAAATTAGCGGAGGATGCTGATTATGACAATGGGACCTTTGAAGGCAGGTACTCTGTTAAGCCGGGGAACCGTCTGTGCATTCACAACGTGACCCTGGAAGAGAAGAGCTTTTACTACTGCACAAAAACACTTGACACCAATTTTTTTAACGAAACCTTCCATCTTGTCCCTGGTAAGAATGACAAGCTTCCTGACTTCTGAAAGATCAAATATTTTATGTGTAAACTAGTACTTGTACTTCTAAAACTCAGCTCAATCCAGTAAACTGCACCCTTTATAAATAGGCTACAATAGGAAGAATCTCATGGGATCATTATTGATTGCAAAGCTTCTGTACAGTTCTCCGCAAATAAACGTGAAGATGATTGTTATTTTTCAGAGATGCATTTTTCAAATGGTCAATTTCTAATGCTTTTCTGTTGGGATGAAATTTACTTTGAGGTTGTTTTTTTGTTTGTTTTTCGTTTCAGCTAGCAAGCTGCCAAACAAACAAAACAAAGTCTCTCAGATGGATTTCACCTTTTGGGTGCTCGTGTTTCTGGTCGTTGTGTCTCTGCCTCTCAACCTCATTCTGATCAAAGTAGTACTTGCAGGTCTGTACAGTTTTTAGAAGGTCACACTGGTCATGAGTAGGGTTCAGATTTCATACCAACATTGATGAAAACTTTTAAATGCAACTCATGGTAAATTATTTACTTCTGTAATTAACAATTGATGTGATTTGATTGAGTTTTACTAATTTAACAGTCTGTGATATAGGACAAAAGTCACAATAGGATACATCTGTTCTTACTGAAATTACTTCTCTAATGTACAGGATTTAATGTTAAGGTACAAGATTTAGTGTAAAATAAGGTAGGCCTACAGGATTTAATGCTACTGTAAGTTAACCTAACATACACGATTTAATGTAAAGGTAGATGATTTAATGATAAGTTACGATAACATTTCTATGTTAAGGTACAGTTAGATGTGTCACAGAGAACTGTTTCAAATGTGGGTACACACAGAGGAACAACTCAGAGGAACAACGGGGGTAGTACGTGAGAGAATGTGGAAAATGAAAGAATTAGTTTTGATATGTTTAATTCTACATTTTACATAGATTGAGAAACTGTGTGTGAACCTGCTGATCCGTAAACTGTTGAAGCAAAAAAAAGAAAAAGCTTTACTAGTCCAAAAGTTATTGAATAGAAAGCAATACGTATTTGCCATTACAATGTTTTATTTCAAACATATTGACATCAAAACAGTACTTATTGAACTGTTTAGCCACAGTTTAAAATAAATCTGCTCAGGAGACACTAATTGCAACTCTTTCTCGATTTCTTATTTGTAATGTAAATAAAACCGGGAAAGCATCTGTGCTATTTTGAAAAATCGTATTTTATTTAGCTAATCTTCGATATACAGTATGTATATTTTTGAAGTGAACATTTTTAGCTCAAATCTTTGCTTCTGGGGGGCCCCTGGAACAAAATATTTTGAGATGGGGGTCGGTGGCCAAATACATATAATTGTGAGGGTCCGCCTTGACATGAAAACGTTAGAGAACCACTGATATTATAGCAACATTTTCAAAAAAAGGTTATTAGAAGACATCTGTAGAATCTGCCTCAGGTCTTAATAGTTTAAAGGGGGTACTTGGATTCAAAAAACAGGGAAAGGGGAAACTTTCGAGAACCACTTATAGAGAATGAATGTAAATGTATAACAGCAAATGTATTGGAGCAGCAATATTGTTTTCTTTTTGATGTAATCATTAATATATGCCTGTTATGTTCACCAGCTCGAAGTCACAACAGACCCAGTCAGCCTTACAGTGACCATTCACCTGTCACCTCTGACTCACCTGGGAACCCCACCGCCGCTGTGGTCAGTGGACAACCTTCCAGTAGTTCATGTGTAAATGTACTATACATGTCAGGTTGTGTAGTGTAGTGTGCCTCCCAGTAGTTCATGTGTGAATTTCAGTGGTGGAAAAAGTACTCACGTGTTTTACTTGAGTAAAATTATCAATACTGTAATGTAGAAATACTCTGTTACAAGTAAAAGTACGGAATTCAAAATTTACTTGATTATAGGTACAAAAGTATTGGTATCAAAATGTACTTAAAGTAGGCTACCAAAAGTAGAAAGTAATCATTATGCAGAATGTCCCGTCGTACATATTCTGAAGAAAACCTGGAGACTGACATTCAGCAATTGGGTCGTATGATCACAATGAGAACATTTGAATGTTATGTAATAACTAAATAAAAAAATTGCCACAGACAAGGACAAGTCTCGCGACGGACACATTTGTCCGTTTACTGACACATTGATGACCCCTGCTACTAACATATCAGCTGCATATCCGCTTTCTAGCAGGCCTGGCCCTTTAGCTGTGCAGCTGCTTGGTTTATGGGACACTCAGGTTTGCATCCTAGTCTGCATACTTGTCTGAGTTCCCGGCGGGGCTCTGACTAGACCTCTCGAGGATGTGACACTACTATTACTATACTAATATATATTCTTTATTTTTCTCTGTTTTATAATAATGTTCTTATTTCAGAGGCTGTTTACAACATCAAAAGACAGCTAAAGATTGTCTTTTGTTGTGTTTTCCCCTATTCTCTTTTCTTTTTCTTACCCATATCCCCCCACCCTAGAGGACTATGCCAATACTGTTAACACAATCACAAAAACTATATACAGTATAACAAACATTGAATTATGAAAAAAAAAAAAATGCACAAAACAAAACAAAAAAGACATGGCAACAACAGAAAAAGGAAAAGACAACAAATACTCGGTAAATACACACAGTTGCAACATATACCTTGTGGATGTTATTTATGGTACAGTATACAGTTTTACAGTGTCAGTTTTCCGTATACATACTTGAACCAAACTATCTAAACCTCCTAGTTAGTCAGGATAACAACCATGGAAGGCAAATTGGAATAAAATAAGAGTGAACATCATGACCTCAAAGGTCCCCCTTTAAGGTCATAATGGTTTTCTCAACAGTATTAAAGAAGGACTTGAGCAGATAAACCGGAAGACACTAAAAACCTATATGTAGGCCTGGACCACAGGCTCAGTGTATCCTAACAGCGTGTCGCGGGTTCGAGTCCCGATCCCGACGGCTTTTGCTGCCTGTCACTCCCCATCTCTCTCCCCATTTCCTGTCAGCCTACTGTCCTATCAATAAAGGCATAAAAGCCCCCCAAAAAACTAAAATAACCATTTATGTATTCTTTATGACTTTTGTGTTTCAGTATGAAGAAATCCCTCTCCGAAATCCCGTACAAGGCCAGGCATCACCTCCCGTTGGTGCCGTTGCAGTCTCTGGGTTCGAGCCTTACCACACATTCCAGCTGCCTGCCCCATCATCACCTAATACAGTACAAATAGGTATTTGCCATTACAATGTTTTATTTCAAACATATTTACATCAAAACAGGACTTATCGAACTGTTTAGCCACAGTTTAAAATAAATCTGCTCAGGAGACACTAATTGCAACTCTTTCTCCATTTCTTATTTGTAATGTAAATAAAACCGGGAAAGCATCTGTGCTATTTTGAAAAATCTTATTTTTTTTGGCTAATCTTCGATATATGTATATTTTTTAAGTGAACATTTTTAACTCAAATCTTTGCTTCTGGGGGGTCCCTGGAACAAAATATTTTGAGATGGGGGTCGGTGGCCAAATACATATAATTTTGAGGGTCCGCCTTGACATGAAAACGTTAGAGAACCACTGATAATATAGCAACATTTAAAAAAAAAGGTTATTAGAAGACATCTGTAGAATCTGCCTCAGGTCTTAAAAGTTTAAAGGGGGTACTTGGATTCAAAAAACAGGGAAAGGGGAAACTTTCGAGAACCACTTATAGAGAATGAATGTATAACAGCAAATGTATTGGAGCAGCAGTATTGTTTTCTTTTTGATGTAATCATTAATATATGCCTGTTATGTTCACCAGTTCGAAGTCACAACAGACCCAGTCAGCCTTACAGTGACCATTCACCTGTCACCTCTGACTCACCTGGGAACCCCACCGCCACTGAGGTCAGTGGACAACCTTCCAGTAGTTCATGTGTAAATGTACTATACAGTACATGTCATGGTTGTGTAGTGTAGTGTGCCTCCCAGTAGTTCATGTGTGAATATCAGTGGTGGAAAAAGTACTCACATGTTTTACTTGAGTAAAAGTATCAATACTGTAATGTAGAAATACTCTGTTACAAGTAAAAGTACGGAATTCAAAATTTACTTGAGTATAGGTACAAAAGTATTGGTATCAAAATCTACTTAAAGTAGGCTACCAAAAGTAGAAAGTAATCATTATGCAGAATGTCCTGTCGTACATATTCTGAAGAAAACCTAGAGACTGACATTCAGCAATTGGGTCGTAAGTTCACAATGAGAACATTTGAATGTTATGTAAAAACGAAATAAAACAATTGCCACAGACAAGGACAAGTCTCGCCATGGACACATTTGTCCGTGTACGGACACATTGATGACCCCTGCTACTAACATATCAGCTGCATATCCGCTTTCTAGCAGGCCTGGCCCTTTAGCTGTGCAGCTGCTTGGTTTATGGGACACTCAGGTTTGCATCCTAGTCTGCATATTTGTCTGAGTTCCTGGTGGGGCTCTGACTAGACCTCTCGAGGATGTGACACTACTATTACTATACTAATATGTATTCTTTCTTTTTCTCTGTTTTATAATAATATTATTTTCTTTACAACATCAAAAGACAGCTAAAGATTGTCTTTTGTTGTGTTTTCCCCCATTCTCTTTTCTTTTTCTTCCCCATATCCCCCCACCCTAGAGGACTATGCCCATACTGTTAACACAATCACAAAAACTATATACAGTATAACAAACATTGAATTATGAAAAGGGGAAACAAATAAAAATAAAACAATGCACAAAACAAAACAAAAAAGACATGGCAACAACAGAAAAGGGAAAAGACAACAAATACTCTGTAAATACAGTTGCAACATATACCTTGTGGATGTTAGTTACAGTACAATGGATTCAGAGAAATTGAAATGTCTCTTTCAACATGATATTTTTTTCATTTGCTTCATTTCTTGACAAGGCCTGGTCAATGAGGAGGAGGGCCATTTATTTATATGTATGTTTTTGTTCTTATTTTGTTCATATAAGTACTATACGCATGTTTTATTTAAGTGGTATGTTATAAGGAAGGACGTAATATGAACAGGAAGGACTGTTAATGGACTGTTAATGTCTTGTTTTCTTTTTGTGTAATGTGTCATATAATCCCATATGGGATGGGCCAAAATGGTGGCATGACACGAAAATAAAAATGTCATTCATTCATTCATTCATTCATACAGTATACAGTTTTACAGTGTCAGTTTTCCGTATACATACTTGAACCAAACTTTTTAAACCTCCTAGTCAGTCAGGATAACAACCATGGAAGGCAAATTTGAAAAAAATAAGCGTGAACATCATGACCTCAAAGGTCCCCCTTTAAGGTCATAATGGTTTTATCAACAGTATTAAAGAAGGACTTGAGCAGATAAACCGGAAGACACTAAAAACCTATATGTAGGCCTGGACCACAGGCTCAGTGTATCCTAACAGCGTGTCGCGGGTTCGAGTCCCGATCCCGACGGCCTTTGCTGCCTGTCACTCCCCATCTCTCTCCCCATTTCCTGTCAGCCTACTGTCCTATCAATAAAGGCATAAAAGCCCCCCAAAAAACTAAAATAACCATTTATGTATTCTTTATGACTTTTGTGTTTCAGTATGAAGAAATCCCTCTCCGAAATCCCGTACAAGGCCAGGCATCACCTCCCGTTGGTGCCGTTGCAGTCTCTGGGTTCGAGCCTTACCACATACACCAGCTGCCTGCCCCATCATCACCTAATACAGTACAAATAGGTATTTGCCATTACAATGTTTTATTTCAAACATATTTACATCAAAACAGGACTTATCGAACTGTTTAGCCACAGTTTAAAATAAATCTGCTCAGGAGACACTAATTGCAACTCTTTCTCCATTTCTTATTTGTAATGTAAATAAAACCGGGAAAGCATCTGTGCTATTTTGAAAAATCTTATTTTTTTTAGCTAATCTTCGATATATGTATATTTTTTAAGTGAACATTTTTAACTCAAATCTTTGCTTCTGGGGGGTCCCTGGAACAAAATATTTTGAGATGGGGGTCGGTGGCCAAATACATATAATTTTGAGGGTCCGCCTTGACATGAAAACGTTAGAGAACCACTGATAATATAGCAACATTTAAAAAAAAAAAGGTTATTAGAAGACATCTGTAGAATCTGCCTCAGGTCTTAATAGTTTAAAGGGGGTACTTGGATTCAAAAAACAGGGAAAGGGGAAACTTTCGAGAACCACTTATAGAGAATGAATGTATAACAGCAAATGTATTGGAGCAGCAGTATTGTTTTCTTTTTGATGTAATCATTAATATATGCCTGTTATGTTCACCAGTTCGAAGTCACAACAGACCCAGTCAGCCTTACAGTGACCATTCACCTGTCACCACTGACTCACCTGGGAACCCCACCGCCGCTGAGGTCAGTGGACAACCTTCCAGTAGTTCATGTGTAAATGTACTATACAGTACATGTCATGGTTGTGTAGTGTAGTGTGCCTCCCAGTAGTTCATGTGTGAATATCAGTGGTGGAAAAAGTACTCACATGTTTTACTTGAGTAAAAGTATCAATACTGTAATGTAGAAATACTCTGTTACAAGTAAAAGTACGGAATTCAAAATTTACTTGAGTATAGGTACAAAAGTATTGGTATCAAAATCTACTTAAAGTAGGCTACCAAAAGTAGAAAGTAATCATTATGCAGAATGTCCCGTCGTACATATTCTGAAGAAAACCTGGAGACTGACATTCAGCAATTGGGTCGTATGATCACAATGAGAACATTTGAATGTTATGTAAAAACTAAATACAAAATTTGCCACAGACAAGGACAAGTCTCGCAACGGACACATTTGCCCATGTATGGACACATTGATGACCCCTGCTACTAACATATCAGCTGCATAGCCGCTTTCTAGCAGGCCTGGCCCTTTAGCTGTGCAGCTGCTTGGTTTATGGGACACTCAGGTTTGCATCCTAGTCTGCATACTTGTCTGAGTTCCCGGCGGGGCTCTGACTAGACCTCTCGAGGATGTGACACTACTATTACTATACTAATATGTATTCTTTATTTTTCTCTGTTTTATAATAATGTTCTTATTTCAGAGGCTGTTTACAACATCAAAAGACAGCTAAAGATTGTCTTTTGTTGTGTTTTCCCCTATTCTCTTTTCTTTTTCTTACCCATATCCCCCCACCCTAGAGGACTATGCCAATACTGTTAACACAATCACAAAAACTATATACAGTATAACAAACATTGAATTATGAAAAGGAAAAAAAAATGCACAAAACAAAACAAAAAAGACATGGCAACAACAGAAAAAGGAAAAGACAACAAATACTCGGTAAATACACACAGTTGCAACATATACCTTGTGGATGTTATTTATGGTACAGTATACAGTTTTACAGTGTCAGACCTTTTGGCCACTCGTGTCTCTGGCCGTCGTGTCTCTGGCTCTCAACCTCATTCTGATTACAGTACTAGCATGTCTGTACAACTTTTAGGTCATACGGGTCATGAGTAGGGTTCACATTTCATATTAAACCTTTTAAAGGTGACTTATGGTAAATGATTTACTTTTGTAATCAACAATGAATGTTGAAGTGATATGAGTGAGTTTCACTACTTTAACAGTTTAGTTTTTAGAACTCAAACCAACAGTGTTAAAAAACACAGAACCAATCAACACCAGACTGAAAATAATTCTCCAATATAAATCTCAGTGTAAATACACCCACAGCTTCGTGGAACATAATATGTCTATAATTTTATACTGTCTGTGACCTCAAACAGAGTTAACAAATTAAGTTAAGGTACAAGGTTTAATGTTAAATTAAGGTACAGGATTTTAGGTAGAGGGATTCAAGTTATTCAAGTTCAAGTTATTAAAGGTACAAGATGTAAATCTTGTACCTTTAATAAGTTAAGGTAAAGGTTTAGCTTAGTTTTATTTCCCTATTTCATCTATTTATTCTGTGATAGATTCATTCACCCTTTACTTGTTTAACTGAAGTAAACGTGTTTAATTGAAGTAAACTGGTTTAACTGAAGTAAACTTGTTTAATTGAAGTAAACTTGTTTTAACTGAAGTAAACTTGTTTAACTGAAGTAAACTAGTTTAATTGAAGTAAACTTGTTTTAACTGAAGTAAACTTGTTTAACTGAAGTAAACTAGTTTAATTGAAGTAAACTTGTTTAACTGAAGAAAACTTGTTTAACTGAAGTAAACTTGTTTAATTGAATTAAACTTGTTTAACTGAAGTAAACTTGTTTAACTGAAGAAAACTTGTTTAACTGAAGTAAACTAGTTTAATTGAAGTAAACTTGTTTAACCGAAGAAAACTTGTTTAACCGAAGTACACTAGTTTAATTGAAGTAAACTTGTTTAACTGAATTAAACTTGTTTAATTGAAGTAAACTTGTTTAACTGAAGAAAACTTGTTTAACTGAAGTAAACTAGTTTAATTGAAGTAAACTTGTTTAACTGAAGTAAACTTGTTTAATTGAAGTAAACTTGTTTAACTGAAGAAAACTTGTTTAACTGAAGTAAACTAGTTTAATTGAAGTAAACTTGTTTAACTGAAGCAAACTTGTTTAACTGAAGTAAACTTGTTTAACTGAAGTAAACTTGTTTAATTGAATTAAACTTGTTTAACTGAAGTAAACTGCAACATATCTCAATAAATTCTTGCTTATTCAGATTTCACATGAATTACAGTAGAAGCGTCTTGAACTTCCTATATGAGTGAGTTGTTTGTGGTTGTATCACATGAACGTGATCAGTTAGACAGGCACCATATAGGTCTCAGACAGGAAGTTACACAGCTATTATCTCCTCTCAGTGCCATCGGTCAATTGGTTTTGAGGTTGATGTCACAATACTTCCAAGAAACTGGCTTGATTGCCGTCAAACTTATTTTAAAGAGGAAGGCGGCTAATTCACTGTCATGCCTCTATTGTGATTTAGAAGCACAGCAGAGAAATAGCCAGGGTAGGAGAGACAGACAGTGGGAAGCTGAGAGGGAGACAGCTAAGGAGATCACACTATCCTCTGCTGGTTTCTGTTATCATTCTTAAATTGGTTCAGTTTCTTCAACTAAATGCCACAATGGATACGTTCTTTTTAGGTTTAGCTTAGTTTTATTTCCCAATATCATCTATTTATTCTGTGATAGATTAATTCACCCTTTACTTGTTTAACTGAGTAAACCTGTTTAATTGTGGCAAGAGACGGTTGTGTCTCTACTTATGTGACCATTTACCCTGTTGTTTGTTGACATCATGGCTTCATGCCATTTTACTTTGACTTCACACTTGCAAGTCGCTAATGAGAGCACAGGCTAAATGGCTAAAATGTACTTTTGTACAATTGTAATTGTAAGTTAACGTACAGGATTTAATGGGTAATATTCTTAATTCTTTGGTAATTCATAGCCTCATATGCAAGATATAATAATAATAATAATAATATAATATAAATGTCATGTTATGATGATGAATATTATTATTATTTTATAGCGCTTTTCAAGCCAAAGTCACTCTATGAAAAAAAAACTAAAAACTAAAACAAAACAACTTTAGCTATGCTTTTCTCTTTCAGTTTTCGAAGCAAAATGTTGTAGTCAGCTAAAGGTAATCAGAATTCAGGGTATTGAAGCCATAAAAGTCTGAGAACCACTGTTATAGAGGGTTTTTTAAAAACCTTTTTCAAGTAAGCTTGTGTTTTCCTTTTGATGCAATTATTAACATCTGCCTGTTTGATGTGTTTGAACTTTTTATTCATCAGCTCGATGTCGCAACAAACCCAA
This sequence comes from Gymnoscopelus braueri, assembly GCF_963280865.1. Taxonomy (NCBI): domain Eukaryota; kingdom Metazoa; phylum Chordata; class Actinopteri; order Myctophiformes; family Myctophidae; genus Gymnoscopelus; species Gymnoscopelus braueri. Next base: position 9,786,867 of record NC_137619.1, on the reverse strand, counting down.
TCACCCGGTCACCTCTGACTCACCTGTAAATCCCACCTATGAAGAGGTCAGAGGACAATTCTGTGTCTAGTAGTTCATGTGTAAATGTACCAAACATCTTCCACGGTTGTGTAACTGTACATCCCAGTAGTTCATGTGTAAATGTACAGTGCCAAATACAAATGCGATGGTTCTGCAGTGTACTGTAGCTACTTCACACACTCTTGTCTTCTGTCTGAACTCCAACTACAGAGTTAGCCTTCCTCACCAGCTTGTCCATATACTACTACTACTACTACTACTACTACTACTACTACTACTACTGTAACATATAAGCAGCATGTTAGCTTTCTAGCGGGCCTTTGCCCTTTAGCTGACAGGTTACCGGACGACTCGCCCCAAAACACACTACCCCCCTTCTTTTCTTTTGCGGACTGCTCGCCCCCAGCGGTTCTTGTATTTGTTTTACTGAGTTTAAGGTTAGGAATAAGGTTAGGGTTAGCGTTCCTATATTCGCTGACAGGATAGTGCAGCTGCTTGGTTGGGTTTGCATCTTGGTCTACACACTTGTTTAAGTTCCCTGTTTGAGTTCTCGGCTCTGACTGGACGTCTTGGTGACGTTACACTACAAATACTACATATTTCTCTCTGTCTTTGTGTTTCAGATTCCGAAAACTGTATACATTTACGATACCCTGCAAGACCAGACATCACGTCACGTTGGCGCTGCAGTCTCTGAGTCCAAGTAAAGGAGTAAAGGAGTGTAAAACCCTACTCACTTTCAAAACTGCCCTAAAAAAACACCTTCAGGAGGCTGCAATTCCAAACTGGCCCCTGTCAAAGTCTTAACCAATATTAAGTGTCAACCTGTGGAATAGTGGGTCTCAGTCTGCCCTATGTTCTAGAGAGACCTGGGCTACCTGGGCCTGAGCCTGACAGGTCCATTCAGAGACCCAGCTCTGATCGTACACAAACAACTGTATTTCCAACTCCAACTCTTAGGACGTTCAAATTTGCTGATTACACCACTGGTTTTCTCACTAACAAAGATGAAACGAAAATGAAAATGATAAGTAGTGGACTATAGTGTTGTTGTAATGTGTAAAATAACACATCAGTACACATCAGACATAAGTCTTTGAGATGTTTATTTACACGTTGAACTAGTATCCATTCTAGTTTATATACAGGAACCTGTAAGGCATTATGAAAACTGTACATTGAAATTGGACAAACAAATTGTAAAAACAAAATACCCCAAAAAGGTTTAAATGAATTTAAACAAAAGATCAAATCAAAGTATGAATGAAATAAACAATACAATTTGAATTCATTTTAATAAATGGACCAATTTCCAGGATGAAAAAAAGAGAAATATTTAAAGTTTGTATCTGTGAAATTGTAGGGGAAATCATTCAGATCATTACAGGTGCAAATACCATTACCTCCATCATGTTATCATTTTTTCCTTTTTTACAATTTCCGTATTTCTGTCTGCAAAGGAAAATAAATGAAAAATAAAAACCAATCCACTCCAATGACATTTTCTTATACAAACGCAGAGTACATATACATTACATACACTGTACATCCAGAGCCATGTTCCTGTGCTCCCACTAGCGCTGATGATAGCTGGACCAGGACTTGACATAAAATGTCGGCTGGATGGATAGAGGTCACACACGCAAAGTTAAGGTTTTATAGGCCCCAAGTTGATTATTTACAATTACAAACACTTATTGTCATCTGGTGGTAACACAAGAAAACCCCCACCAGAGCAGAGCTGATGTTACACAGTAAAGTCCTCAAGCGTTAATGTATCCACTGGAACTCTGAGAGGATACAAATCTAACCAAATGGACCCTTGTATCCTCTCAGAGTTGATCTATCCACTTGTAATTCAGAGAGGGTCCATTTGGTTACTTTAGTATCCTCTCAGAGTTCGATTAACAACCAGAGTTTTACTGACTCATTCTCTCCACTTCCAACTGTCCAACTATTACAAAACTTTCACTACCGGATGAAAACCTGCCATCCTGTGACTCTAGGACTCTTGTATAGCCAGACGATCAGAAATCTCCCCTTACTGATACGTCTGGTGACATCTAAATTGTTACCACCCAGTTTCAGCCCATTCATTGAATTTAGATGTCACCAGATGTAGCTGTAGCAAGAGATCTCTGAACGCCTGGCTTTGCCAGACTACTCAAAACCAGCTCATTCATACCGTCTCTCTCACTCACTCACACTGGTGTCTTCAACCCCCCCATCATCACACAAACATCTTTCCCTCCTCCCACCCCTCCTTTTTAAGTTCCTCGTTGGTTGTTGGTGAGTTTTTCAATTCACAGCCGTAGTAGTAACATTGTTTTAATTTAGACTGCAAACACATTAGAGCTGCAATCCGGGACTCATTTTAAATTAATGCTATTTTAACAAACCTGTATGATATTGTTACTCACTTAAACCCTATATACTTTGTTGACTGGGGTCCCCATACTTGGCCTCCACCTTTTCCCCTCTACACACCAAATTTCTTTGCTGAAACTATAGCCGATCTATGAAGCTCACAACACTTGTAGATCAGCTATTTGCTTCAGAATATGGACGCTAGGGTTTATGTGGTTCATACAATATAACTAGTACATCTGCAGTGGTTGGAGGTGGTTTCCCTACATAAGCACAATATCTTGCCTGGCCAATCGGGGATAGAATCTTGGATGAGCAGGTAGGTAGGTAGTTGTTTGGTGTCCCAATTGGGAGACCCGGGTTCAAATCCCGGGTGTTAAAAGTTGCAATTACCTCTCTCCATTGGGAGAGGATGTAAAACTTATGGATTGCAGCTTTATCCAAAGTGTTCTCATGCCAACTTGTTAATGCGTCACATTAGAAAAGGAGAATGGAAACTTTCCATGAAAAAATCATTCAATGTCACCCCAAAAAAACAGCAAATTATTAGTATCTCTACTTAGTGTGTTCAGTGTAACTATGTCCAGTTTAGTCACACCAGCCTGGTTGATAGAAATGGAACAACAACAAAAACATATCTAAACATCTCTCCAGCTCTTTGGGAAACAGAAAATACATATTTATGTCAGGCTACAGTCAGCAGAGAGATCCCCTAGAAAGATAATATATCAATTGTATAGTGTGTGTTCCATTTCCAATTTCTTTGTTTCATCAGTTCTAATTGCACTTGTTTATCCTGCATGAGTTGTCTCTCCTGATTGGATACAAATTGGTACCCCGAACCAACATTATTTTTTTTCCCGTTTAGAGCTGTAGAGATGGGGAGACCGCCTTTTACTGAACAATATAGGAATACATTGGAATATAGAGCAAATAACTTATTTAACAAAAAAAAGAAAGAAAAGAAAGAATGAAACTCACTCACCCGCCCTTTAAATTTTGCTTGGCATTTGGATGGAAACAAAAATGATTCGCTTTGTTTGATCAGAGTTATTTAGCAGGAGCAGTTAACAGCACCAGCTGACTGATGTTCAGGTTAGTTTGATAATTAAAGCTGGCAAAATGATGTTTTCAGCACCAAGGGACAGCGACTCCACTGATGATCCCTAATCAGCAAACTTTGCTCGAATAGTTATTGCACAATCCCACTAATCAGGAATCGGCAGGATCGCTGACCATGGTTCTGAAAACAGTGTGGGTCACATTAAATAATTTTCAGTTATTATAAATGTTAACCTGCCCCTGGCTGCTAGGTTCACCATATGAGGGCCACTCATATGCTGGTGCCTGTGTATGTGTGCATGTGTATGGGTTATAAATTGGAGATTTAGTATAGCTGTCTGTAGGAGAATTTTACTGTATGTGTGTGAGTTATAAAGTGGAGATTTAGTATATTTTTATGAGTAATAGTGGTCTGTGTGTGTGAGAGTGTGAACAGGGAAGAGAGAAACAGAATGAGTGTTTATCGTTGCTGTCGGGCAGAAACCTCTTATCTACATATTGTAACTTTTTGTGTTTTCGTAAATTAACATCCTTACTTGATCATACTACAGCGTCACACAAAAGCGTCAAAAGTAGCAGATCTACAAGCTCAAAAAGCGGCGTGGAGCGACACGTTTTGAGCTTGTAGATTTGCAAATTTTTTTTTTCAATCCTGAAAAGTAACAGTTTTGGACATTGACATGGTTTTCACACAACAAAGACGATATAATAGTGTGGTGTGTGTGTCAGAGAGAGAGAGTGACAGAGGTAGGGATGAGGTGTACTGTAGGTTAGATTCACATTGATTAGTGTACAAAGGCAATGGTAACACTTTGCCATTCTGTAACCACATTAAACACTTGAACCCTATATGCTTTGGTGACAGGGGTTCCCCTGGGCTCTGTACTAGGTCTCTGTACGTGGCCAAATACATATCAATTTGGGGGTCCTTGGCACGAAAAGATTGAAAACTACTGCTCTACACCACCTACGAGCTCACAACTTGTTGCGTTGTGAGCTTGTAAATCAGTTATTTTTGCAGAACTAGGATTCATGTGGATAATACCGGTTATTACTGTAAACTCAACAGTTGTGGGTGTCATATAATTTATTTTAAATCCATTGAGTAAAATCATTCAAGCGTTTTTTTTGTGTGTGATTTTATGGTATCCTCTCTTATGGTGGCCATAAATCTGCAATCCTTAACTTTTTTGAGTATGAATAAAACATTTTGAACAATCTCAGGTTCCAGGGGGTCCCCAGCAGAAATAGTTAACATAGCATCACAATCATTTTAACCACTTCATCTATTTATATGTTGGATTTTCAAAAATAGCAGATCTACAAGCTCAGAGTGCATCACTTAGTGCCACACTGCAAGCTTTAACATCTGCTATCTTTGAAGATATTTGAAAAATATTGAAAATGTTTGGGGGGAAAAAAACATAAATCTCTTCTGGGGGTCCCTGGCACAAAACCTTTTCAAATGGGGGTCCGCGGCCAAATACATATCAATTTGGGGGTCCTTCACAATCTGTATGGTAGAGCATGTTAATACTTATAACTATATCACAACTGCTGGTGGGGTTGTTCATCTCCCTGCTCTTCTATTGGGAAATTTAGATCGTGTGGTCAAGGTAGGACACCTACAGGCTGAAGAGAGGTATTGCATCAAAGAAACTGCACAAACTGTCCCATACACGCTCAACAGTAGAACCTTCCATGTTTGAATCCTGGGTAAAAACATGAAAATTATGGATTGCCGCTTTAAGCTAAAAACAATTCAACATGGTACGAGGGTGTCCCTCATACTGCGGTGTAGTAAATTAAGCTTGATAATAAACTCCAACCAAACATCTTCACTGCTCTAGAGAGTTCACACAATTTGTCCTGTCACATGTTTTTATCTTGAGATACCCAACAAAATCTTTATCATATTTAAGTATACACAGCTGCATAATATATCGTTGTTGTCGGGCCTCTTGTCTCCATATTCTAACTTTTTGTGTTTTTCCGTACATTAACGCCCATACACACTACAGCTTCACACGAAAGTATCAAAAGTTGCAGATCCGCAAGCTCGAAACGCTGCGCGATGCGACACATTTCGAGCTTGCAGATCTGCTACTTTTGAATTTGAATCCCGAAAAGTAACAGTTTTGGACATACTGTATGAGGTTTCCACCCGACAGAGACGATATTCAAGTGTCCACAGCTGCAGATAGTATATAAAAGTGAATGTCTGACACCAAGTCAAGAGAGAAACCTCCTTATCTTTAAGAGTGTTTATGTTGCGATTGCTGCCATTATAAACACGTTTGAGCTTTTATAGGCGCATGGAAGCCTTTCATTACAGTAAAAACAAAACAAAACAAAACAAATAAGCTTTAAAATATCTGTTACATGATTTTTAATAATCTGAAAACAATACAATGTGTTTTTTATAAATAAAGGCTTCTCTGATTTGGAATTATTAGTATCCATATTATTAATTAGTATCACAAGTATGTTTAAATGCTAACTCTCCCCCCCTAAACATTAGTGCTTTTTATACAAAATGGCCGAACCGACGTCACAGTTAGGTTGCACAGGGTGGAGTTGGAAGGCAGCCATCTTCCCTGACCACTGCAAATCGTTGCTGTCGGGGAGAAACCTCTCATCTCCATATTCTAAGTTCAGTTTTTTTTCGTAAAATTAATGCCTTACTTGATCATACTACAGCGTCACACAAAAGCATCAAAAGTAGCAGATCCACAAGCATGAAACGCGTCGCTTTGCGTTTTGAGCTTGTGGATCTGCTACTTTTGATATTTTTTTTATTTGAATCCTGAAATGTAACAGTTTTGAATATATGAGGTTTCCACCCGACAACGACGAAATTATGTTCATATTTTAATGCTGTTCACACATTACCACCATGCATAGTTCCCACATGTATGCTTGCCCACAGATGGTGGAAATTAAAATGAACAGTATATTTCGGTAGATTTAGATAAGAACATGAAATACTAATGTAATCATAATGGATCCTTTAAAGGCTGAGTGCTAACACAACTGATTACTTTCTATAACCTAAAATCCATTCAGGGGTTTTTATTTTTATTTTGTATTTGAATCATTTCACATATTTTCATTTTGATCCTAATTTTGATAATGGTTTTTAAAACATTTCTTTGAATTTCCGATCCACTTTTGCATAAATTCTACTTTGTTTGTTCCCTGATGGTATAATTATGTGGATTGAGTTTTTTCTCAGTATGTTTGCAGGATGAGTTGTAAACACAATGGAAGCTAGCTTGCTTGTTTAGCCAAACCCAGTATAGCGGTGCTAACCATGCCTGCCATGCTTCCACCGAGGTGTTTGGTAGCAACAGACGACACAATAAATAATTCTAATTTAAATTCACACCCACAGGGCTCTTTCTATAACCTAAAAGCTGTGTAAAATAGTTTTTTCTTTCTTTACGCTTTTAGAAAAAACATTAGCACCATCATTTGGAATGGGAGTGTATGTGTGATATTTTAGCCTATACTCCAGATTGACTTCTGCTCAGCAGTAGTGGAGGAAAAACGACAACTCACTGCCTGGAGGAAAGCTACTAGAAGCTTTTAGATATCAGAAACAAATCACATGATTTGGGTAAAAAACTAAAACAAAAAAAAGAACAGAAAAAAACCCAAACATAATGACTGGAACCGAAATCGGACAAAACCTGCATGACCCTAGTCCCAGGCTCAATTGACTTGAGCCCTACATACTTCGTCATACGACGGATGGCGAAAATAGCAGATATACAAGCTCACAACAAGTTGCGATGTGTTGTGAGCTCGTATATCATTTTCTAAATTTTTGGAGAATTTCTTTAAAGATTTGCGCCTTTAGTGACAACATGCCCAAAATAGGAAGAGGCCAGGTTGAAAAGTGGTTAATATGTCTATGTTGGTATGTCATGTTATGCAGGGATCCAAAACAAACCAAGTTCATGTCTCATTCGGCCTGAAGTCTAACAGCCATCACACGAACGCTGGTATTCTTTTGTCCAGAGCGCTGACGTCCAATCAGTTCTACCAGAATCAGTTCTCTTCCCCCCCAAAAAAAGGGAAGTTGTGTGGTAATGTTTAAAGTGGCTAATGGGTTAAATAATCTACTGAATATTAAATAATCCACCAGTCACTATGACCGGTGGGATACAAAGTTAGGTTTGTTTGTTGCTACTGAGTCCGAGTTGAACAGTTCCAGGCCATCTCCAAGCTTCTCCACCAAGAGAGAAGAACCGGTCATTTCTAGCCTTCTCCACCAAGAGAAAAAAACAGAACATCTCCAACTTTCTCCTCCAAGAGAGAAGAACAGGACATCTCCAAACTTCTCCTCCAAGAAAATAAAAAAACAGGACATATCTCCAAGTTTCTCCACCGAGAGAGAAGGCCATGACATCTCCAACCTTCTCCACAAAGAAAAGAAGAAACAGGACATCTCAAAACTTCTCCACCTAAAGCATAAGGACAGGGGTTCTCCAACCTTCTCCACCAGAAGCAGAAGAACAGGGGCCAGCAGTCTTAATACTGGTATTGGGGTTTTTTAACTTTATTTCTGGGTTAGCCACTACATTTATCCATCATGGCTCACATGCTAGCATCATCATGCTAGCCTCAATTGAGATTCAAACTTTAGAGCTGATCAATGTTAGCTTCAAGCTTTGTAGCGTTAAGCTCCTCAGCTACGGTGGCTAGCTGGCCATTGACGTCCAAGGTTCACTTCCAACTTTTTTCCGCTAGTTAGCGTTAGCCGTCGAGAGGCCCGTGGCTAGAGAGCGCTGGTTAATTAGTGTTTGCTAACTAGTGTTAACTTCGCAGAGCTGGGCTGTAGTGACTCTTGTCCATTTCTTTATTTGCATCCTTCATCAAGGCAGAAAACACCTGGTGAAGAGACACAACGTTAGTCTCCTTGACAGCAAAAACGAGGAACAGTTAAAATCAACACTTTAGCCATATTTATTTTTGGCTATTCGAAAGTAGCCGATCTACTATCTCGCATCGCAAAGCTTGTGAGATTGTAGCTCGGCTTATTGTCAAGAAACCTTCTCTTATGGGGGTCCCTGGCACAAAATCTTTTCAAATACATATCAATTTGGGGGTCCTTGACATGAAAATGTTTGACAACCACTGAGCTAGAACAATGGACAATAAAAAAGTGAGTGATATTTAGTTTCTAGATATTTTTGGGGCTTTTCTGCCTTTATCTGGATAGTACAGTGGAGAGTGACAGGAAACAGGGAGAGACACGCAGCAAAGGTCATCTGGCTCGGGAATCGAACCTGCGACTCAATGTCAGGCTGCACTAGAGCTTGTATGGTATAATAAGCCTGGATTAAAGCAAAATAAAATCACAACCCTTCGTATGGCCAAGTCCTCCTAATGTGCGATTTGTGAAAACATGAACAATCCTATACAATTCCTGAACTATTAACACCATATGTAAAATGATGATGTTTTAGTAATATTGTTCCTGCCGTTCTACATACTGCCAACCAGGTGAAGAAATCACAGATTGAGGCTTTAACCTTTGCCCTAATATCCGAGATCATTAGGGTTTTATGGAAGATGCTTCTGAACATAATTGCTAGTTTGACAACTTCAAATGCTCTAATCTTAAAATAATAACCAAAAGCAGCCTATCTGAGAGCTCGTAGATTGGCTGTTTTTGCTGCGCAACATGCTTCCATAGAAGACACGCTGGCTTCTGTGGAATAGTGACTGAGAACTTTAATCCATGCGACTATGCACCTTAACCACTCGGTCATCGGCGCACCCCCCACAGCGAGTGACAATAACGTGACTCACCTGCCCCCAGCGCCTGTTGCCGCTGACCATGTGCGTGTTGGCCATGGCGGTGAACAGCGTGTCGGAGGCCAGGTCTTCGGGCAGGCGGCTGAGGAACTGGGCGATGTGGATGAAGTCCATCTGCAGCAGCACCTCCTCGTACAGCCGCAGGATGCCCAGGCCCGTGCGGAACAGGCTCTCCTCGCCGTCGCGGCAGAACACGTCCCACACGCGGCACGCCACGTCCAACGGCAGGGACTTGCTGTACAGCGTGAAGATCCTGCAAGGTGACACGGGTGAATGGATGGACCAATCAGTCAAACGTATTATACCTCTGCTGTCGGGCAGAAACCAGCTAACTCCAAAATGTAAAACTAAACAAAAAGTGGAGCTAGGAGGTTTTGTTCATCATTGATAAGAACAGCTGAATGGACCTCCATGCTCACAATGAGGTTTGAGGTCAAAAGGGGGTGGAGCCTGGAGTCAGCAAAACCAGCTAACTCCACCCCCCTTTGGTGGAGTTAGCTGGTTTAGCAGAAAGTTTGAGGATCCAATGGAGTTAGCTGGTTTTGTCAGAAGCGCTTTTTAATACTTTTCATTGGGTTTTTTTTACCAACACACAGACGTAAAAGGTGTTCAATAGCACTGATTTATATATATATTTTTTTAAAGCGTCAAAATGGAGTTAGCTGGTTTCTGCCCGACAGCAACAACTATATATATACTGTAGCTACGGGCGCATTAGTTAATCTAGCTAATCAAATTCAATCGAATCAAAATTGAGATTTGGAAGAGGGGAAAAGGACCGGTCAACACGGTATATTATTCAAGAGGTTAAGTTTTCAGTTAACCTCTTGAACCCTAATATATTTCGAAAAGTACACTAAGGAGAATGAATAACACAGGGAATTGAGTTAATTAATTTGAAAGAAGGTTACCAAGTAACAACAGCTGAATAACTCCATGCTACAGTATGTTGTTAATGTTGTAGACTCAAGGTCCTATCAGAACAGACGGGACAACTCACCAGTCAATGAGATAAAGGTCAGGGGTCAAACTGTTGGTCTGGAAGTGGTTGAACAGATGAGGAAGATTCTCCTCGAAGAACACCTCGAACGCCGCAAAGTACTTTAACATCTGGAGGACGGAGAGAGGAACAATATAGCAAAGTACTTCAACATCTGGAGGACGGAGAGAGGAACAATATAGCAAAGTACTTCAACATCTGGAGGACGGAGAGAGGAACAATATAGCAAAGTACTTTAACATCTGGAGGACGGAGAGAAGAACAATATAGCAAAGTACTTCAACATCTGGAGGACGGAGAGAGGAACAATATAGCAAAGTACTTCAACATCTGGAGGATGGAGAGAGGAACAATAATAGTTGTATGTTCCTGCTCCTCACAAGAAAAAGGGTTGCTTTATGGCTAAAAGATTGTTAGAGTTCGGCTTGATTTATACTTAGTTGCTTACAATACTTAGCTGTCTACAAGCTCACAGCTTGTAGATCAGCTATGTTGTGTGCATGACACATGCATTTGTGCGTGTGTGTGTACGTACCAGTTCGTGGTCTACTCTGAAGAAGGCCATCTGACAGGGTTTGTTGAGCAGGTTAGCGAAGGTGATGAAGGCTTCAGCCTCCTCCAGGTTTAGAATTAACACCGCAGCAATGAACGACATGCCCTGCACCTACACACACACACAAGTTACAGTACAATAATAAGTAATAAGAAAAGCACTCCTCTCTGAACAATGGTAGTTCACTTTAGCTTCCGTGTGTTTTAAAGTCTATTTATTGGTGATATTTCTGGAACATGATAATATGTGCGATGTTTTGGGCATTATGGACAGATTTTTTATATAGTTTTGCTGTTGTTACATGGAGTCTCTGATTCATTCCATCAAGTTTTTCATTTTTGGATTCTGGATTCACCGGAATGTTTTACACACTAAAAACTCTGCGCGAGTCAAAGACAACACCAGGTAGGTAAACGATAGAGATAGTCATTTCAACTACTCATCTGTACAGGTTAGCTCTGTATGCATGTGTGTGTGTGTGTGTGTGTGTGTGTGTGTGTGTGTGTGTGTGTGTGTGTGTGTGTTTGTTTGTGTGTGTGTGTGTGTGTGTGTGCTCAGACTCACATAACCAATGTCAGGTCTGTAGCAGGTGTAAGCACCCAGGATACTGTGGAGTAAGTCATGGTAGGGACCACCCTGAGAGAGAGAGAGAGAGAGAGAGAGAGAGAGAGAGAGAGAGAGAGAGAGAGAGCTTGTGTATCTGTCTGTGTTCCAATTGTACACAGAGGATCCTGTCCTCGTGCACTGTTGACAACCAGTGGACTAGGCCACAATTTTTCCCACACGTTTTATACTTTTTGAATTTTATAATGGAGGTCAATAGGGCTGAGATTGGTGCAAAAAAAGGGAAGAGACCAAGGCAAAAACAATCAATTTAAAAGCATCTGGCTAATGCATAGGCAGAATATACAAATTTGTATTATAATTTTGTATTCTTGCTATGCATTAGCCAGACTATTAACACTTTACCTGCCAATCACGAGTATAACCGTTGATGAAAAATACACCCGTTTACTGCCAAGATAATCCATCCACGAGTATAACCGTTTTTTTTTTGGTCTTTTTTTTTTTCAATTTATCCACACAGAACCAGAGATATCACGATCCAAAGATTTCTAGCTCCATTCACTCCTTGGTTAACTTATTACTTTAAAATCCTGTATCTCGGCTTTTTAAATTAAAAAAATTAAACACTGGCACTGGGGGAAGTAAAATAAAAAAAACCCTCTGGCAGGGAATGTGTTAAAGGCTTTTACATTTTTCCACAAGAGTGCCTTGGTCTCATCCCTTTTATTGCACCAATTTTGTCACCCAAAGAGCACCTTGTTGGGGATTTTTACTCAGGCCAAACAGATGTGCTCCTTTCTCTCTTTCTTCTAGGGCTGCGATTGGGCTGAAACCTTGCCCATATTTGGAGTCATACTGTACATAACACACTGTATACGTCATAGACAACTGACGCCATGGACAACTATGACGTCAGTCATCTGTGACATAGATGACTGACGTCACAGGCTGGTCATTGGTCACAGGAAGTCCGAGGTCTACATTGGAGCCACACCGTTCCCATGTGGACCCAGAGATCCACATCATTTGTTGGACGGCTCTCAAGATGCAGCAAAGTTATGCAGTTATGCAGAAACGTAGAGATTTCACGCATTTATAGAAGAAAAAAAGTATGACTATCTAGGATGTTGGGAGGCCGGCCAGCCGCCACGCTGCTTCGTAACTACAGTATACATAAACCCTCTTCAATCTTGAATCTGTTGTGTTCTCCGATCATGCTCAAATATGGAGTTCCACACCGACATCCATGACATCATCAATATGAGATAGCGCTCACCAGACCATTCTATTGGAGAGTTACTTCACTGAGGAGGCAGAAACAGCGCCGGTCACGTGGTTCAGGTAAACTCGAAATGGTGACAAACGCTCATAGACGCCAGTGCATTCCATTTGTCACTATTCGCCAATAGAAGGCTACTATGTAGAAGACCTGGCCCGATGAAGTGAACGGAGGTGACGCAACTCTCCTTATATGGCTCTGACTGCAGTGACATCACCATTACGTCAACTCTAAAGTGATGTATTTTGCTAGAGGAACCAAAATAAGAACGCAGCACAGGCCTTTGCTACAGAGGTAAGAGCCAATCATCTAGTTAGTTATGGGAGGTGACCACGGACACGGTAAGGGGTCCCTGCCGGACTGGAGGCAGTGGAAGGTGGAGGGGACGCCGCTGGAGTTCACCCAGCGGAGGCTGAAGGCCAGGGGCCTTACGGACCCGTGGGCGCGCAACGAGGCCTGGAGGTACATGGGGGGCTTCTCGCGTGCGGTGACCCTGTCGGACGTGCTGCTCAGAGGATTCAAGTGGGGCTTCGCTGCCTTCACGGTGGCCCTGGCTGTCGAGTATGCCCTGTTCCCACCAAAGAACAGCCACCACTGATGTCATAGTTCTTGCCCTCAACACACACACAGCCATCCCACATTGTCGCTGTCGGGGTGGAAACCTATTATCCAAAACGGTACATTTACAAAATGCTGCACTACAAGCTCACAGCACAATGCTTGGCTACTTTCGCACGACATTCTTGTACGACAAAGTAGAGCGTTAATTGACCAAAACACTAAAACAACAACATCTGCCCGACAGCGATGATATAAAAGATGCAGTTTTGACAAGATAGTGTTAACATCCTCGAAAATGATTTGCCTAGAACAGAAGAGCTTATACCATGCCTAAAGATATTCCTACCGACGAGAAGACAAAGGGCACCGCAAACATGCTGTGCACATGCAGCTGAGGAGATGCCAGAGATGCGACGCTGCATGTAAGACTCACATGAGGACGGGGGAGACGAGAGTGAGGCGTTGGGCAAGTCTGTCTGTGTCCCTTTTAAAACCATATGTAACCAAGATCTCCCACGTGGAATGCCAACATCCTAACCACTAGCCTAAAGGGGAGTTCCCCCTTGGCCGGGGGAGATATTAGGCTTTTGGTCATCAGGCAGAGAATCTGAGCCACTATTGCTACACATATATGGAGATCCCTGACGTCATCAATATGATATCATAGTACTGATGTCATAGACTAGCCTTGTCATAGGCTTTCCTCATGGAGGAATAAAAACAAGTTTGAATAAAAGATGGATATACCAAACGAAACAAAACTATTATACCACACCAGAATATTTTTGGAGGAGCACAGGTGCCAGCTCAGTGGCCTTGTGGTTAGTGTCCGCCGTGAGACTGTGAGGTCAGGGGTTCGATTCCCCGGCCGGGTCATACTGAAGACGATACAAATGGGCCCTAATGCCTCCCTGCTTGGCATTCAACATCAAGGGTTGAATTGGTCCCTGTGACATACTAGCATCATTAGATTTTCAGCACTAGGTTTTCAGTCAATGAAGCGGCCACACACACACACACACAGTGTACCTTCTGGAATATGAAGAGTGAGGGGAAGGTTCTGGAGATGTCCAGTTTAATCAGGTCCAAACTGGACTCTCTGTCTGCAAGAGACGCTCCCTCTGAGAACAAACACACACATCACATAGACTTTATTCAAGAAATAAACATATGATAATGATAATGTACAGTATAATAAACAAACAGGCTGACAGACAGACAGACAGACAGACAGTTTTAGGTGTCTCACCACTCTCACTGTCGTTGACGGAACTGGTCTCACTGTAACTCCTACATTTCTCCTTGGCTCTGGACAGGAAGATCTCATACAGCTCTGCACAAACACCACAACACACACACAATTCAACATTGCACACTCTACTGCTGCGCGCGCGCGCGCGCGTGCGTGTGTGTAACCACTTGAGAACATTAGCGGTCCGTATTCTGGGGGGCAATCTACAAGCTCACAACTTGTGAGCTTGTAGATCGACTATTTTTGGTTGAAGAGATTTGTAAATCAATGCCTTACTTTGTCATCCTACAATGTCACACAAAAGTAGCAAAGAATAGCAATGCGACGTGTTGAGAGCTTGTAGATCTGCTATATGTAAAAGTGATTGTGTCTGTGGGTTTTATAAATATTTTACCAATGGAAGAGTCACGTGAGGCACGAAGCAAGATGGCCGCACGGCACTGAGCGCTGATAAGTTTCCTCTTTTTATATATATTTTTTGACTCATAGACTACTTTTTTCCACAATTTTTTCAAACGTTGATACAATTTAAGATATAACTTCACCATTATGGATGGACAATCCGACCCATTCGCTTTCTCGCCTCCCAAACAGCCAGGACCAGGCGACGGACCGAAGGCTAACATGCTAACGGGGGATATAGCTATGCTAATCAAACAAACAATTGAATCGCAGATGGGAACCTGGCAAGGACTAGTAGCTTCCATCGTAAAAGACGCAATCGGCCAAGCTATGGAACCCATACAGAAAGGTTTGACAGAGAATGGCGATATTCTTAAGTCCCTGAAAGGGCAACTGGTGGTCCACGCTGAAAAGTTTGCCACGATGTCCAGCCGGATAGATAGCCTGCAAGCTGATGTGCGCACGGGCGAGGGGGTCAATGATTCTTGCCTTGCTGAACTGGTTAGGGTCCAGAAGAAGCTGAACGAGCTGGAGGACCGGTCCAGGTTAAATAACGTCAGATTGGTCGGCTTGCCGGCCGGTGCTGAAGGAGACGATCCAAGGGGTTATCTCCAAAAGATGTTACCTAAATGGATTCCAACCATGAAAAGCTTGCGTAATGCGGTGGTGACCGTCGACAAGGCACACAGAATCTTCTCCAACAAGACATCGGGACCAAGAACGATGATCTTCAGGCTTCTACACTTCCCCGACCGACAGGCGATCCTGGAGGGAGCACGGAAAGCCAAGCCGGCTCTACCTGGGGGAGCCAAACTGCTGTTCTTTGCCGATTACAGCCCCGGTACGACGAAAGATCGCCGCGCGTTCAAAGAAATACGCACCAAATTGTGGCAAAAAGGCATCGAGTCGTATCTCGTCTACCCAGCCATTCTTAAAGTTAACTACAAGGGCAGGAGGATGTCATTTAGATCGGCTGAGGAGGCGAGGGACGCCTTGGATCCAGCGGCGATGGAGGGCGAGACGATGGAGGAGGAGGCGGCGACGAACGACAACGAGAGCGACAACGACAATGCGTAATGGAGATGGGTGAGCTTTGGAGTGGGCAGGCACGGACAAGCGATGGTACTGGGGGTCTTTCGGGGGTTCGATTTTTTGATTTTTTGAAACATTTATTTATAGATTTTCCTCTTGTTTGTTTTGTTTTTGTTTTGAAGAAAACCAAGGCACCTTAGAAGGTATTTTACAGTCCATATAATATTTTGTGTTCAGAACAATGCATATGATAAGACTATACGAGGTAAATCGTCGTCTGTATTTTTTATTTATTTTTTAAATTGCAATGTTCTTTCCTTTTTGCGGTGGACTATTAAGCTTGGAAGAGATGTGTATGTTTTGGTTTTAACTGCGCCACGGTAGCCGAAAGGCTCCGTGCTCCAATGTTTTATTTCTTCTTCTTTCTTTTTTTTTTTTTTTTTTTCTCCTCCGTTTATTTTACTGGAGCCGCGGTGAGAGTGACGACAACCTTTGGTGTAAATGTCTTTTCGGTCACATAGTTAATAAGTATGTATCAACGAATACGTATATTTGAGTTGTTTACCTAGGATTAAGCAGGTTATTTTTTTCTATCATATATTTTGTATCTGTGGGTAAGGTTTCATCATTGTATTAATAATGGGGGGGGGGGGGCAGACAGTGTTCAGTGGCAGACGTTGCTAAGTGTTTCTCACTGATGTTACAAAGTCAGGGGAGGGGGGTGGGGGGAAGTAAGGGAGCGAGTGGGAGGGAGGGGGGGGCGAGGGGGGGGAGGGAGGTGGGGGCGAGGGGGGGGAGGGGGGTGGGGGGAAGGGCTCTTCTAAGTTCCACTAACAAATCACAACAAATCCAAGGCAAGGTTAATGACATGGGAAGGTTAGAGTCTTTTAATGTTGTATCTTTTAATGTCAGAGGTCTAAACACACCACAAAAACGCTCTAAGGTCCTAGATTACTTACGAAGGAAGAAAATTGACATTGCTCTTTTGCAGGAAACGCATCTTAAACTTGAGGACACCCCCAGAGTTCAAAATAGGTTCTATAAATCAATTGTGGCCTCTTCAGATGGTACACGTACAAAAGGAGTGATGATATTATCAAGGCGCAACATAAATATTACTGTTGATAAGATAGGCTCAGACAGGAAGGGACGTTTGGCATTCTGCTGTACTTCCATTCAAGGCAAAAAAGTTGCATTTGTTAGCATATATGCACCAACCGTTTTTGAAGCTGACTTTTTCCCCTCAATTACTGCAGAACTTCTAAAGTTAAATGATTATCAGTTATATATCGGCTCAGATATGAATGCTGTATTTGATGGCAAAATGGACAAGTCCTCTATATCTATGGCATCTGCTCAGGACTCTGCATCTAAGGCCTTAAGTTGTTTTGTAAAAGATCTCCACCTGGTGGATGTATGGAGAGTGCACAACCCCTTTGTGAAGGACTACACTTACTTCTCACCTAGGCATAAAAGTTTTACTCGTATCGATCACATTTTAATTTCCTCTGGCTTGCAGTCCACTGTACATTCAGTAGAATTTTTACCCAGACTTCTGTCGGATCACAGCCCGGTGATGTCTTCATTTGACTACGGAAATATAAAAAATAAGGCTTCAAGATGGAGGTTTAACTGCACTTTGTTGAAAAATGAAGAATTTATTACTCAATTGAGGACGAAACTGGCTGAGTTTATTTCTATAAACAAGGACAGTGTTGCGGATATGACTGTAGTCTGGGCCACGGTGAAAGGGTTTATTAGAAATAATGCAATATGGTTTAGTTCCCATCTACATAAAACCAGACTGCAAAATATTTCCCGGTTGGAACAACAATGTAAGGAGTTAGAAGACACGCTTGAAAGGAACTACACCTTGTCTATAGAAAACGAGCTTAAAGTCAAACAAGCAGAATTAAATGATTTATTAAGACGCAGGGCAGAATACATGATTCACATAACTAAACACAAGTACTATGCAGAGGGCAGCAGGCCTAGCCATTTACTGGCACTAACACTTAAACGACAAGAAGCTAATAGGGCTATACCAGCTATTAAATGTGTTAAAAGAGGTGTGGTATCATCAACAGAGGAAATAAATGAGACATTTAAGGATTATTTTAAAGACCTATATACAGAGGGTGGTGTCCCATCAGAGGAGGACTTTACAGAGTTTTTTGAAGGACTGGACTTGCCTAGTTTAACATCAGAGGACACAGAGAAATTGGATGCGCCTATTTCATTAGGGGAATTACTCAAAGCTGTGCGAGATACTAACAAGGGCCGTTCACCTGGTATAGATGGTATCCCAGTGGAGTTGTATTTAGCAATTTGGGAGGTCGTTGGTCCGATATGGTTGGAAACTTTGAACTATGCAATTGAAAAGGGCTTTTTTCATAGAGACCTGAACACAGCTCTGATTACAGTTATTCCAAAACCCGGAAAGGATCACCTGGAGTGTGCAAATTATAGACCAATTTCTTTGATAAATGCAGACCTTAAAATATTTTCAAAAGTTCTGGCCAGCAGGCTGGAGACGGTCATTGGGAAAATAATTAGTCCTGATCAAACTGGATTTATTAAAGGCCGTCTCGCCGCTGACAATATTCGTAGACTCCTCCACATTTTGAGTGCAACAGGCAAGATTCCTCCTGCGTGTGGACTACTGTTTATTGATTTCGAAAAAGCTTTTGATCGCTTGGAGTTTCCCTATATATGGAAGGTATTAGAAAAATTCAAATTTGGAAACCATTTTCTCAACATGATTCGAACTTTGTATGCTACTCCATCAGCTCGGGTCAATGTTGGAGGAGGCCTATCAGACTTGTTTGATATAAAACGGGGAGTTAGACAAGGGGACCCGATTTCGCCACTCATTTTTAATTTATCCATCGAACCATTGGCGCAATTGATTAGGAGCTGTGTTCGGATCTCTCCTATTACGGTGGGCACGACGTCACATTCCGTTTCGATGTATGCTGATGACGCACTGATATATATGGCAGATGTGCAGAGATCTCTCCCAGTTGTGTTGGAAATATTGGAGAATTTTGGGTACTTTTCAGGTTGTAAGGTTAATTTATCTAAAACTGCATTAATGCTTGTGAATGTGGATCAGTGTGACGTGGCCGTTCCTCCCCAGATCATTGTTACTGACGAAGTGTCTTACTTGGGTATCAAAATTAGTGTTTCTCTATCGGCTATTGCTAAAACGAATTTTTCATTAGTTTCTACAAAAATAGAAGACGATATCAGTAGATGGAAACATCTGCCATCGTCAGTACCAGCGCGTATAGCGGTGGTTAAGATGAATATCTTGCCCCGCATTAACTTCATCAGCTCAATGGTCCCGTTGGCACCCCCAGCGGGATATTGGAAAAAGCTGGATACCTCATTAAGAAAATACATTTGGAATGGTAAAAAGCCGAGCATAAAATGGTCTGTGCTTCAATACAGGAAATCTGATGGGGGATGGGCATGTCCTAATTTCAAACTGTATCACTGGTCATTTGTGTTGAGAAGTCTCAATGTCATGATGGAGGATGATAATACATCTTCATGGAAAGAATTGGAGCGTGACTTGTTAACCCCTGTACAATTGAAGGATTTCCTCCTGATGGGTATTTCTACTAGAAAATGTAATCTATACTATGGACCGATTTTTTCATATTTATTACAGGTGTTTAGAACAGTGGAAAGATTCATAGGATTTAAAAGTAAATGGTGTAAAGCAGCTCCAATATGGAATAACAACCACATTTTGTCTGGGGGAAGACCACTTGTTAACAGAAACTGGGAGGAGAAGGGCATTAGGACTCTGCAAGATATTAATGGCTTGGTTAACATTCTAGATTTTCAAGATATAGTCTCAAAATATGGTGTCGATAGGCATTCTCTATTCTTTTACTTCAGAGTGATATCCGTTTGTAGGGCCAATAGGGTTCCCTGGGGTAACGAGTTAAAAGATCATCCCATTCTTAGCTGGTTTCAGAGAGCTCCTAAACGAATAGTGTCATATTTATATGATCAATTAAATTCTCAAAAATATACAACCTCGGCAGGAATGAAAGCCTGGAACTGTGATATAACAGATTTGGGGCTAGAATTGGACTGGGATGCTATTTGGGACAATGTAGCTGGTGCTTCAAAAAATCCAAATCATCAGTATATACATCTTAAGTTCTGTCACAGAGCATATGTAACTCCCAGAATCAGGCACCGAATGGGACTGGCACCTGACCCGTATTGTACATTCTGTGCCCCAGGAACCTTGGGCTCGTTTGTCCACATGGTTTGGGAATGTCCGGGGATTATGGAGTTTTGGGGAAATGTGTTGGGGACCTTAACAGACTTAATGCGAGTACAACTGCCAATGGATCCGTTTGTACATCTTTTGAATGATGACTCTAAACTGTTTCTTACTGTAAAGTCACGCAAAATCTGGCTGGCAGGACTTACAGCAGCCAAAAAGATTATAGTCCAACGCTGGAAACCTCCACATGACTTATCCAAAACACACTGGCTAAGGAGCTTCTTGGACATTGCCTACCTAGAACTGTCATCGGCCAGGATTAATCATGCCAAACAGGGCACGTTAACACTGTGGACAAGTTTGATATCTGATCTAAAGGACCTATTGATTTGATGAAGTTGTGATCGTGTTGTGTGAATATGTGGAAGGAGGGCGGGGTGGGAAGGGATGGGGGGAAGAAGGGGGGGGAGAGGGGTGGGGGATACTGATGTTTTTTATGATTATTGTTTCCTTGAAATGCAATTTTGTCTGTAATTTGAAAATTCAATAAAAAATGAATAACAAAAAAAATAAATATTTTACCAATGAAAAGTATTAACTGTGTGTGTGTGTGTGTGTGTGTGTGTGTGTGTGTGTGTGTGTGTGTACCAGGTGTAATGTTGAGTTCGTTGGCGATGGCCAGACTCCACACTCTTCCTCGGACGCTGGGAGGAAGACCGTTCCACCAGAGATCTCTGACACGCCGAGACCCCTTACTACACATACACAATAAAACAATATTTGTTTGATTTGATTATAAGTTTAAGTAAAAAAGAAAACACTGTTTTTTATTATTATAATATCTCAAATTTATATAGCACTTTACTAAGTACCCAAAAATGCTTTACAACAATAGAAAATCAACTTTATTAGTAAAAACACTAAGAAAAGGCTAAGACTAAGGTATAAAATCAATAAAAACAGTGGATCAGTGAAACAGGGGGGGGTGCAGTTAGCTGGGGAAAGCCATATTGAAGAGGTGGGTTTTGAGAGTGGTTTTGAAGGTTTGGAGGGTGGGGGATTCTGTCATAATAATGGCAGCTGTGTCATAACAAATTGTATTTGCTGGTTTTATGCTATGTGTATGTATATAGATATCTAGATATTCGCTGCCATCCTTATTTAATGTTAGATTTTTTTTGCTATCCCTCTTCCCTGCCCACTCTTTTTTCTCCCTTTCTGGAAAAAAAACTAAATGATGGAGTTACGCAAAAAAATTCACCCACTTTACACCTGTAACCCAGTGATGTGAAAACAAATTGGTTCTGAAACATGCACGCACACACACACACACACACACACACGTACACAGAGTCCCAGTGAGGCAATATTTCATTGTTCCAGATGTGGATGGCGTGAGCGATGCTCTCCTCCTGGCGGTACCTCTCCTTCATCTGTCGTTTCTTCTTCTGGGCCTCCTTCATCTCTGAGAGACACACAGAGAGACATGGATGAATGAGAGACAGACACAGAGACATGAATGAATGAGAGACAGGCACAGAGACATGAATGAATGAGAGACAGACACAGAGACATGGATGAATGAGAGACAGGCACAGAGACATGAATGAATGAGAGACAAACACAGAGACATGAATGAATGAGAGACAGACACAGAGAGACGTGGATGAATGAGAGACAGACACAGAGACATGAATGAATGAGAGACACACAGAGAGACGTGGATGAATGAGAGACAGACACAGAGACATGAATGAATGAGAGACACACAGAAAGACGTGGATGAATGAGAGACAGACACAGAGAGACATGGATGAATGAGAGACAGACACAGAGAGACATGGAGAACAATGAACTAGAGTCTGTGCTGGGTGGCCGTAGCTTAGTGGGTTGGTCTCGCCAGGCCAGACTACAATTCCACAATCTCTGACTGCTATATAGAGTCTGGAACTCTACCCGAAAGCTGAGGAAGGAAGCTGCCATCTACATGGGCATTAAATGGACAAGGACTGACAGATACAAAGATCTCCAAATATGGGCATATTAGTCGGATCGGCGGTGCGACGATCCGACTGATATGCCCTCACATCTAGCCCTCTAGATATGAACCTCTAGTATTTAAACAAGACCAGGAGACCTGGTTCTGCCAGACCCAGAATGAAGCTGATGATCTGATGAGCTTTACTTAATTACATACTTGTGACATAATAATGATGTCATGAATAGTTCGTGACGAAAGGGGACGAAAGGGGGTCAGACTTTTTTTGGCTGGGGCCGGAGGACAAAGTGACAGACTTTTTTTTGGCTGGGGCCGGAGGACAAAGTGACCATGCCCATGTATGGACGAAACAGGTACAAAGCCTCATGTAAGCCCGACCCCTTGGGTCTGGCAAATACTGAATGAAATTTTCATTTCTGCTAAGCAGCGAGCTATATATGCTTCAAATAACTAGATTTACAGTAGGAGATGGAGGGAGGGCAACAGTATGACTATTAGTTGGTAGAGACGCTGTCTGGTTATCAGAAGGTCACTGGTTCGCAGTTCGGCCCTGGTCTATGTGTCGAAGTGTCCCTGAGCAAGACACCAATTCCCTAACCCCCCACCCCCTGAGTACTCATCATAACCATGTGAACTGAATTTCCCCCACGGGACTTAATATACAAATCTAATGAGTAAATCCGTACAAGCCTGTGGCTGAAATGTTCAAGAGTGTATGTACCTCTCCTCTTGGCTCCAGCCACCATCTCTTCATACTCCTGTTTGTGTCTCTGAGCCTCTTCTAGACACTTAGCAGGCAGGTTCCTACACACACACACACACACACACACACACACACACACACACACATCATCAAAAGCCTTAATGTCTCACTGTACCATGTACGGTTTACATTTCTGACTAATTAAGCATTCAATCAATCAATCAAGTTACAATAAACATGACATTTCAGGTATAAATCACTGATCTTTTAGACTGAAATTTTTGTTCTAAATTACATTAAAAGTTCACATAATGCCAAAATATTACAGTATTTTATTATAGAATCAATCTAATATATATTCCACAGTGCAGTGGTCCATTACATTAAATACATGCATCAACAGCATGTCAAGAATGATGCACTATTGGAGATATAGTATTATAGTCTGTGTCTGGGTTTTACTGTAAATCCTGTTGTCTTGAGTGTTTTTATGCACCTCCTTGGCAAAACAAATTACACAGCTCAGCGTCTAATATTTTACATGTAGATCCCTCTTACGATCATGACATATTAGTAACACTTTTTTAAACGTTTGCACAAAATAGGGAGGGCAGGTCAAAAGTAGAGCTGTGTCACGATCATAAAAGTTTAGTTAGTTTACATACAAAAAAAATCGACTAATTGCGATTATGTAATAATTGTGACAGGCCTAGTATAAGTGTCAGAGACTCACGGTGGCCTGTCTTCCAGGATCAGAGCTGTGGTGGAGAGGGGCTCAAACTCCAGGTTCCTCCTCTTCCCCGCAGCCACCGGGGGGCGCTGTGAACACGGCAGCTCAGATGAGCCCTTCAGCTGGTCCTCCTACACAGAACAACAAAACAGGAACTAATGTCACTTCTAGTCAGAGATGATACTTCATTGAGGAAGCTAGGCCATCCAACACTTAGAGAAGGGATACTTTAGGATCTTAACAATTCACTCTTTAACGTTATGATTCCTTAACGGTTTTCTTTAAAATAAAAAAGCTTTTGATTAACAAACTCAATCAATACTGTAGTAGTATTGCATACATATTATTGTAGTGGTTCTCAAGTGAGGACCAGAGACCCTCAGGGTTACTTGAAGGGGTTCCAAATGGACCTTACAGGTCTGTAACTCTGAGAGTGTACAAATGAAACCAAACGGACCCATTTGTACACTCTCAGAGTTATGGTGGTCCTTGAAATTAAAAAGTTTGAGAACCCCTGGTATTGTAATTGTATAGCAGACATGAAGTCCACACAACCCTACCTACGCTTCACCACTAGGTGGCAAAATGGTACACAAATGGTCTCCTGGTGCTAGATCATGCAAGAGTGCGTTGCTAGGACAGAGGAAGGTCGATTTGTCTCTATGAAAAATTACATTTTAGTGTCCAAATGTTCTAAAGATGTGTGGCTTCTGGCTTGTGAACACTGGTGTATGTGTATATGTGTGTAGGTATGTATGTACAGTACACTATACATACCTACAGCTGGGCCATATTATGACACAGCTGAGCTAAGCAACTGGGAACATGTAAGAGCTGTTAGTGTGTGTGTGTGTGTGTGTGTGTGTGTGTCTGTGTGTGTGTCTGTGTGTGTGTGTGTGCGTGCGTGCGTGCGCAAAACCACACAGACGCTGTCTAAGCAACCAAAAGTGCACAAGTGCGCATTTTTTGTGCATGTGTATGCACTTGGATCTTCCCTATTTAAGCCACAATGTGTGTGTGTGTGTGTGTGTGTGTGTGTGTGTGTGTGTGTGTGTGTGTGTGTGTGTGTGTGTGTGTGTGTGTGTGTGTGTGTGTGCGTGCATGCATGGTGTTGCATTTGGCAGAAGATATGGACAGCTGTTTAATCCTTTAATGCAGTTCAGTAAATAACCACCAGGGGGCCCCCCACAGGAAACAACTTTCCACTGGTTTTTCCTACACTTTAGTCACAAATCAAACACATTCCAATCCAGACTGCATAGTTCAAAAAAGCCTATAGTAACACACTTGACTGGAGAGACCTCTTAATCTTAGATGTGTCAATAGGTTTTGATCTTCTATTGGCTAGGTATTAGACCAGGCTTAGCATTATGTTAATATAGCACTTTTTAAAACATATTGTACTCCACTATATACAGCTTGTGGTGCCGATATAGTCATGCAAAGCTGAAAAAACTTCAGGTGGCATATAATGATGCATTTTGAATATTGCTTAAACTCCCAAGGTGGACGGGTGCAAGTGAAAAGCAAGTCTTTTGCACACCTACAAGGCGATAGGTGTGTAGGAGAAGACCCAACGAGGGCCCCAACACACTGAATGAAAAACTCCCGTACACTGTCTTCAAATGCAAAAAAAAAATGATTTAATGGGAATACAACAACGTTGTTAACTAATAAGTTTTTAACTAATATGGGCTTTAATGGAGTGAAATCTGTCTGGTACTCAGGCTATCTCTGTGTTGTTGTTGTCTGTTTTGCATCTCAGTTTTTCTATGGACCTGTTGTGTCTGAAATCAAGTTCATCTGTAGAGCCGTGGGGTACTGCGCTCAGTGAAGTATAAAGGGTTGTTTCTGTAAGAACAGATAATCTATCTCACCTCCTGTCTCCTTCCTTCCTATCTCACCTCCTCTCTCCTTCCTTCCTATCTCACCTCCTCTCTCCTGTGCGACGTGTCCTAACATCTGTGTTGTCTGGCTGACTTTCACCTCATGACTCATCAGGCTGGAGTCACCACCCCCCCCACACCCACACACACACACGTTACAGCTGGTTCTGAATAGTCAAAGTACATTTCCAAGTGTCTTCCAAGGTGCTAAGTCAGAGTCTTTCTATCACCTTCCAACAACCGAGCTCAGCACTTCATGGCAATCTGCTCATTCTGCTCTTTTGACCAAGGCTTGACGACCATGCAGGCTTATGCAAAGATTAAAATGTAATTTAGATAGCATGAGATTTAGACAGATGCCAGGTTTCTTTGTTGACCTAGCATCCTATAGTTTGTATAGTTTCAATGTACAGATTTTTTTATTGATATTATAATGTTTAGACCAATGGTTCTCAAACTTTTTTATACCACAACCCTAAAATATGAGGGATGATCTTCAAATATCGTACTATTTTTACCCAGCAGTCAAAAAAACTAATGTCAAATCTATAATATGGAACAAAGACAATACATTCACCATTCAGGGAAGTTTTAAATGGCACAGCATAAACAAATATTTACATTATGATAGATCACAAAAATTCATGATTCCATGACACAAAATAGTGTATTTTGATTACATTTCTGTTGATTAAATAATAGATTAATAATTAGACCACAGTTATATGACCATTAGTCATATAATAAAACATCATGAGACCAGAAGAAGCATTCTTCAGATGAGCTGCAATGCTCCATGCTTCAGGTCATATGATCATCAGCTACATGCTTCCCAGAAACACTAAAGACTTGGTTTGTACTCTTTGAGTCTCCTACCGTAGACCCCGACAAAAAAGGTCATTTTGGGGGTGAACTATCCCTTTAAATCTGACTTGCCTAAACCTGCAGATACTGTACCCAGTTACATACATTTTTCAGAATGGACACAATTATATACTTTTTTAATACAGAATGAGATCATATCGACATCCGTTTATATCGGTTGTCGTCCATAATGGCAAATATTATATCAGATATCGATATCGGCCAGAAATGTCACATCAGTGAAACCCTAAATTTGACCAATGTTTGACCATTTTTATATTACAGTTAGCTGATTACTTTTGATTATTATCAGTAATTATGAGTTTTAGAGGTATTAAAAAGGTCTTAAAAGTAATTAAATAGACACTTTAGAAATGTGCAGATAACCAGTACACACTTATACTGTGTGTATGTTGCTTTGTTTACTGTGTGAGTGAGAAAACAATGTTGTTCATTAAGCAAATCATCTGGGGACCCCCAAAAATAATTTGGGGTCCCGACCCACAGTTTGAGATCCAGTGTACCACCAATTACCCATGTTTTGACCCAATTAATTGATTAACTTAAGTGTTCAGTTTTTTTTTTACTATGTAAGATACAACATGTAAGATTAATAAAAGAGCTGCTCTACAAGCTCACATGTCGCATCGTTCGTGACTGGTTTGGTAAAGCTGGTCAGATGGCTTTTGGTAGCTGGTCAGTCTCATTCACACATTTACAACATCACAGGTCCGATTCCGGCTGGATGGTGTTGAATGAGTATGTCTTGTGTAATGAGTGAATGGATTTCTGTGTGTGTGCGCGTGTGTGTGCGCGCGCTCGGGGGGTTGGGCACCAGCTGGGGCTGCAGCTGTGGAGAGTAAAAAGGGACTGCCTAGCAACCACACACACACACACACACACACACACACACAAAATGGTCAAATCAATTACATCCCCTCTGGTCTCTCTCTCTCTCTCATTCTGTCCATCAGTTATTGAACAGTATTCTAAAGGTCTTTTCACGCAGGAAGCAACACACAATGCCTGCGTTCTCGCTTGGATCCACGGGGTTGGGCTGCACTTCGAGACCAAGATTCAGCAGCATCTTCACTGATTTACCTGACTAATCTGTTATCGTAAATGGACTGCATTGATATCGTTGCTGTCGGGGCAGAAACCTCTCATCTCCATATTCTAACTTTTCGTAACGCCCTACTTGATTATACTACAGCGTCACACTTACAGTAAGTATCAAAAGTAGCAGATCAGCAAGCTCTAAAGCTTGTAGATCTGCTACTTTTACTGTTTTTGAATTTGAATCCTGAAAAGTAACAGTTTTGGACGTATGTCGAGGTTTCCAACCGAAAGAGACGATATAGTGCCTTTCTAGTCTTTTAGACCCTTCAAAAGGGCTTTACAAAGTATTTCACATTCACACAAACGATGGCGGAGGAAGCCATGCCAGGCACCAACCAACCTGCTCAGCATCAGTTAGCAGTTCAACCCCTAACTGGGTTAGCTAACTCAGGGGGATCGAACCCCTGATCGAACCCGGAACCTTTGGATCCCGAGACGGCCGCTCTACCTCCTGAGCCACTACCACTGTTATCATCAGTAACCTCAAACCAGCATTTGTGAGACTGTGTGCGTGTCTGTGTTTGTATTACTATACGGACCAAAAGAAAAAGTGTTTTATGGTTGAAAAACTAATTTTTAGAGATACGTTTACAATTAGAAAAAAAGATTCAGGTTGGGGGTTAGTGTTATGATTAAACATTTAGAAGTTAGGTTTAGGGATTAGAGATAGAGCTATAAACTTAGTTGCACGCTGGTGTTGCGCACCGAAAAATTGTGCTGCAATTTTTGGCTTTAGGCTTAAGTTTAAAAATGGCAATAAAAATAAATGGCATTCATAAAATCACTGTCTTAAAATGTTGATGTCCTCACAAGCATAGTACAAATCTGTGTGTATGTGTGTGTGCGCGTGCGTGCGTGCGCTGGAGTCTGTGCACGTGTGTAGTGTACCTGTTGTGCGGTGGGACTGGGAGGGTCCTCCTTCGACGTTTTCCCGAACAGCCGCCACCCTGTTGCGTTCTGGCATGGAGGCACCTTGGGCTCTTTGGCTTTCCTAGTGAACAGACTCCTGGAGAAGACAGAGAGACGGAGAGATATAGTGAAACCAGTACAACTGATATTATAAACCAGTTGAACCAGGGCAATGTGAGCTGAATGGAGAGATCAGGGATGCACAATAAAACCTTTCAGCAATGTGACCCAGAAATGGGTGAGCCGTGCTTGTTGTCGCCACCCAAAGCCAATGTAGTGTTTGTTCCCTCGTAATCTCTCAATAAGACACCATCGCCCTAAACATGTAGTGTTGCTGTTAGAAGCAATAAACACAGAAGCACCCGGGAGGAAGTGGACTAAGAAAGGGGAGGAGACAAACCGAGTTCCTGTCTGTACACAAAAAAGGAGGTGGTGCCCCCTCCTATATCGTTTTGCCGAAAGGGTTCCCAGATTGATTCTCTAGTGACCAAACTTTGGGTCTTGACCCGCAGCTTGGGTACCACTGACAGAGAATAAACTATATCAGCGAGAGAGAGAGAGAATGAGGGAGAGAACAAATGTGTGTGCGCGCGTACGTGCAGGAATGTGGAGCTCTCAAACTCCACATAATATTAACATATTATTTTAATCAAGGACGTGAACAACTCATGATCGATCACATCTGATTCCAGTGAATAAACAGAATATGGATCCATGATGTTGCTGAACTGTGTTATCGTGGACAATATGGAGGGCAGGGCATGCTGAATATTAAACAGTTTCATATCATCTTCAAGCCTTGGAGTCCTGCTGCCTGTCTCTGTTCCTGTCTGCCAAACTGTCTGTCTGCGTGTCTGTCTTTCAGCATGTCTTCTTCTATATCTGTCTATCTGCCTGTCAGCCTGTCTGTCTGTCTGTCTGTCTGCCTGTCTGCCTGCTGAGACAGCTGAGCGTGACATTGTGTCCAGCTGTTGAGGTCTGAAACCATCAAAAACATGAAATGAAACCCAGATGAGGATTTGAACCATCAACTGTTGACTTCCTGTATTCAGACTCACAGCGAATCGTTGGGGCCGTTTCCTGTCTCAGTCTGATGGAGAAATGGAAGAAGAGGGACTTTGTTTGCACGCACGCACACACGCACACACACACACACACACACACACACACACACACACACTAAGGCAACACAGACTGTCAATTAGTCAGGCAGGTCATTTAGCCTGTCAGTCACACAACAAAAGGCTGTAGTTATGTGTGAAATGGGAGGCTGTGGGTGATCTGTAAATAGACACACGGTGGACTACTGCCAGTGGTGGAAAGTAACTAAATACATTTACTCAAGAACTGTACAATTTTGAAGAGGCACTTTTACTCCTACTCTTCTAAATCTCAGAGGCAAATATTGTACTTTTAACTCCACAACAATTATTTGAAAACTTTAGTAACTTAGTTACTTTGTAGATTTTGATTATAAAACATACATTAACCACGTCAGCCTTAAACTTTGGCTACCGGTATTTGAAAATAGCCGATCTACAAGCTCACAACGCATCACATCACAGCGCGTTGTGAGGTTGTAGATTGTCTATTTTCAAAAGAGAAAGTTAATACATTGTATGATACCTTGTGAAACAAGGGACATTCTGCATGAGTACACAAATGGTACTTTAAGTATATTTTGATTCCAATACTTTTGTACTTCTACTCAAGTACATTTTCAATACAGAACTTTTACTTGCAACAGTGTTTCTACATTGCAGTATTGATACTTTTACTTAAGTAAAAAAAAACAATTGCCACTGCTGCCCCGTCCTGTCCTTATGTGACAAAGACAAGCACTAATAAAAGTCACCACAAGGGGATCAGCAAATGGCAACTGTAGGGTAGCAAAGAGCAAAACCACTTTCAGTCATCTTTTTCAGTAAAAGGGATAGACTTGTGGAATGCCTTAGCAACTGAAATAAAAAATAAAACTGATCTCAAACTATTAAAATGAAAAGGTAAAATACTGGTTGAAATCAAACCAAAGCTGCGAACACTAATATGTTATGCACGTTTTAAAACGTTAATGTCATTGCTTTCATGACAATAACCTGTTATTGCTTTTGTACTGGTTTAGATTAGAGCTTCTTGCATGTGCTTATTATGATTGGATTATTTATTTATTTTAACTAGGTATTTATATAGAAAGGCCTAAACCAGGGACATGGGTCGCAAACCCCACATACAATGCAACGGTTTCAGAGAGAGAGCGAGCGCGAGAGCGAGAGAATGATAGGACAATAAAGAGAGAGAGGCCAAGTAGGAGGAATCTGGTGTGGGAAACTAACTGTATACTGACCTCAACCACAAAACACTGCACAGAGTCGTGCAGACAGCCCAGAGGACAGTGGTTCTCAAAGTGTGGTCCAGGGACCCTCTCAGGGTTCCTTGAGGGGGTTCCAAGGAACAGGTCTGTAACTCAAGAGTGAACAAATGGAACCAAATGGACCTGAAAGGGTCCATTTGATTCCATTTTGTACGCTCTCAGAGTTATGGGGGTTCTTGACATTAAAACCTTTTGAGAACCACTGATCCAGTACATAATGCAACAGATGTTATGGCAGTATAAAGGCCAAAGAATTGTAAAGAAATAAAAATCCTAGCCGCCACAACCGAGGACTGTTTCAGATGCTACTGTACCACATGACAAACACTTCCAGTCATCCACAAGACCAATGGCAGTGAGAATAATAAGTAATAAGTTAAGAAATAGCTATGTATTAATCATAGATAGCAGGTGCTTTGAATGTGCTGTGTGCATTGATTGGTCCTACATCTAAATATAGTCTCTGTCGGGTGGAAACCGCCAAAACTGTCCAAAACTGTCCAAAACTGTCCAAAACTGTCCAAAACTGTCCAAAACTGTTACTTTTCAGGATTCAAATAAAAAATAGCTAAAAGTAGCAGATCTAGGTGATCAGATTTATGATAGACTTACACTATAGGCCTGTTGCCCGTCTTCCTAAACACACACACACAGGAATGCACGAGCGCGCACACAAACACAGTTGCAATTTTGTCTGCTTATTTCTTTGTGTCATCACTTAAAATTTCACTTGTTCATCCTGTATGAGTTCTCTCTCCCCTAATTGGATAACATTTGTATCCTGACCTGAAAATGCAATTTCTGTTTACCAAAGAGCTGGAGAGACAAGCGGACTCCCATTACTTGAAAAACTCTCTATAGCATTTATTTCATTTTCATTTATACGTTTCTTTGGAAGGGACAGCACATATTAATGAACACCAAACATACAATGCTGTGTAAATACACCAGATTTAGCAAGAATGCTAATTTCCATCCGTTACAGAAAACAAGCAACATTACAAAAAAAAGAGCACATATAAACATTACTGAAAGGGTACAAACAGAAGAGGAACAAAAAAATGTGAACTGAAAGGGTACAAACAGAAGAGGAACAAAAAACTGTAAAAAGGCAATGAATATCACAATTTAAAGCAATTTGACACGTATTTTAACAAAGGACAATCACTTACCCTACTTTTAAGTGTTAATACATGGAGTGGGGTAGGCAGAGTACCGGAATAAAGCATGGAGACAAGAGGGGTTGGGATCCAGAGTTATCGTAGGAAATGGATCCAACATTGAGGAACTGGAATAGGTTCCATCACATTTTGGAACCGTTTCACACTGTCAGAGCTGGTATGTGGACTTCACAATACCAGTGGTTGACATTTTTCAACATGGAAACAATTAGTAGGATTATGACGATTGTGCTAAAATATATTGCGATTATCTCAAATACCGGTATTGTGAGTTGTGACAGGCCTACCGAGGTATGTAGAAAAGCATCTCTGAACTCTGAACACCTCTAACTTGGAGGCAGAATGGCTACAGCAGCAGAAAGCCACACCACATGCCACTCCTGTCAGCTAACTGTAAGAACAGGAAACTGAGGCAGCAATTTGCACAGGCTCACCAAAATTGGACAATAGAACATTGGTTCTCAAACGTTTCAGGCCGCGACCGCCCAAAATAATCACTTTAGACAGATACCCTGTACACTTGTTTACTGTTGAGTGAGAAAACAATGTTGCACAATAAGTTAAAGGGATATTTCACTTTCAAAAAAACTTTTGGTAATTTTATCGTCTACTCAGGCGAGGGGGCCATGTTTTTTCAATTACTTTTTTCATTTATAATTTTTTTTTTTTTTTTGAAAATTAAAAAAATAAAATACAATAAAGAAATAAAATAAAATAAATGAAAAGAAATATCGGAAAAACACGGCCCCCTCACGCATTAGGAGGGCAGGGTGACTCACCAGAACCGGTCTTTTCGACGAATCTAACATGATTAAAATGGAGTTTGAAGTTACAACGGGTTTGTATAGGAAGGGGGCGTGTCTGATAAAATGAATATCAAATATATAAATACTGAATCGAGCAACTTAAAAACTCTCTGGGGGCTCACAAAGGCCTGAGTAGATGATAAAATGACCAAACGTTTTTTTGAAAGTGAAATATCCCTTTAATCATCTGGGGACCCCCGACTCACAGTTTGAGAACCGCTGCATACAAGATTCCTTGTAAATCATAGAGACGGTTGTGCGCGAAAAACCCCAGTAGAACAGTCGTTTCTGAAATAACCATGGTGGCACCAACAACCATGATGCCACCATAACCCCATTCAATCCGGGAAGCACGCATCTGTGTCATTGTAGATTTGAGCCATAACCATTATTTTATACTTTGGCGATTCAAAAATAGCAGATCTGAGATCCGAGTTTGTAGATCTGCTAAAGAAAGCCAAAGAAATCTAAAATGACCATCAACAGTTGATGGTTAAAGGTCACTTCAATCACCTTTCCCCCCATTCTGATGCTTGGGTTGAACTGCAGCTGATCATCTTGACCACGTGTACATGCCTAAATGCTTTTGAGTTGCTGCCTTGATCATACTACAGCGTCACACAAAAGCATCAAAAGTAGCAGATCTACAAGCTCGAAACAAGGCAATTTTGAGCTTGTCAATCTGCTACTTTTGCTATTCTAGAACATAAAAGCAAGTTTTGGACATACAGTATGAGGTTTCCACCAGTAGAGACGATATACATACATCTATTTTAGATGTAGGACTAATCAATGCACAAAAGTACCTTCAAAGCACCTCAAAGGGTGCTATGATTAATGCACATGATATGCTATTTCTTAACTTACTTATTATTCTCAATTCCTTCTTTTGTTATTGTTGTGATTGTTACTAGAGGAACTGAAACCAAAGAATTGTACTTGTGTACGCTACTCTATATATCGCTATATATATATATATATATTTGGATAAATGAGGTTTCCACCCGACGTAGATAATAATGAGAAGTAACATACAATTTTTGAGAGAGAGAGAAAGACCAGATCAGTTCAGTTCAGATCAGTTACAATGGAACTGGGGAGTGACTAAATAGAGGATATGATCTGGTTTCTCTATCTACATCTCTCCTCTCTCGTTCTACAATAAAAGCATACATATATCACATGAT
Organism: Gymnoscopelus braueri; assembly: GCF_963280865.1. Taxonomy (NCBI): domain Eukaryota; kingdom Metazoa; phylum Chordata; class Actinopteri; order Myctophiformes; family Myctophidae; genus Gymnoscopelus; species Gymnoscopelus braueri. The sequence continues at coordinate 9,752,941 of NC_137619.1, read as the reverse complement.
CTCAAATTACATCGCCCACTTTCCTCTCTCTCTCTCTCTCTCATTCTCTCAGTTTAACCCATTCAAACCGGGAAAGCATCCGTGTCCATTTTATACAAGCGCTATGAGCTTGTAGATCTGCTATTTTTAAATTGTGGAAAATGTGTGCAAATCTTTGCTTCTGGGGATTCTACAAATGTCTTCTAAAACAGCTTTTTTTTTCAAACTTATGTTGCTATAATATCAGTGGTTCTCGAACTTTTTCATGTCAAGGTCGCTTTCAAAAATCTATATCCAAAGATTTGCACTAATATTCAAAAAAAAAAAAAAAAGAAGATCTACAAGTTCGTAGCGCGGTGCAGCGCTATGAGCTTGTATATCTGCTATTTTTGAATAGCCCAAAGAAATCTTAAAAGGACTCACTATGCGTTCCCGGATTGAATGGGTTAAGAGAAACTATTAGACTAAACAGTGTTTACATCTTCTCTACAGGTGTCAATGCATCGTACACAGGTGTCTGTCTCACTGCACCATACAGTATCATAGTATCAGTATCACTGCATCCTAAAGGAATCTGTCTCACTGTCTCACTGCATTGTACAGTCTCACTGACCAGCCTCACTGCAGCAGCATCACACACGTGTCTCACTGCATCACACATGTCTCTCACTGTATCTGTCTCACTGCATTGTACATGTGTCTCACTGCATCAGGTGTCTCACTGCATCGCACAGTTATCTGTCTCTCTGCATCACACAGGTGTCTCACTGCATCGTACAGGTATCCGTTTCACCGCACCATACAGGTGCCTCACTGCAATGTACAAGTGTGTGTGTGTGTGTGTGTGTGTGTGTTGCTGCTGGTGTACCCTGTGTATATTCCCCGGGGACACATGTGTTCTGATATTGATTGAGGCTGACAGAAAGGATAGCCATGGTATGGTAACCCACAACACCACCACCTGTGTGTGTGTGTGTGTGTGTGTGTGTGTGTGTGTGTGTGTGTGTGTGTGTGTGTGTGTGTGTGTGTGTGTGTGTGTGTGTGTGTGTGTGTGTGTGTGTGTGTGTGTGTGACTGTGTGCATGCATCGTATGCACTAACCTGGTGAAGAAGTCGGCAATCCCGAACCTCTTTGGCATCAGCTTGTGTTCAGAGGCGTCGTTCTGCTCCGCGAGATTGTCCGGGGCGCTCTGCCGCCGGCCGCCCGGCTCGAACCCCTCCTCTCCTCCAAAATAGAAGCCCCCTTCCCCTCCTCCCTCTTCGGGTGACAGCGGCGTGGCATCGCAGCTCAGGGACACCGTCACACTGGGGAGGTTAGTCCTCAAAGTCTGAGGCCTGGAGGGCAAACTGAAGTCTGCGGACCCTTCTCCAGAGTCCTCCTCCACCTCCTCCTCCTCCTCCTCATCACCTTCCTCCTCCCTGGGGCTGGGCTCTGTGCCGTGGCTGTCGCTGGTGAGGTTGGAGAGGGTAGACGCGGACGGACAAGACGAGGGGGGTTTGGCACTTAAATCGTCCGGGGTGGGAGGGCCCTCCTTAGAAGAAGGGTCCAATGCCTGTTCCTCCACCAGGGAGGAAGGAGGGAGCGAGAGTTGAGTGGGTTGAACGGTCTCCTCTTCTTCCCCGGCAGGGGGCTCGGCGGAGTTCGACTCTCCCCTGTGGTTGTTTTTATCGCCGCCACCTTGGCTATTCACACACGACCCGGCTGCTGAACCCACGGTCCCGGCGGGTACGCTTTCTTCGGGCGATTCTCTGTCCGGTTGACGGTTTGAATCTCGCTGCACGACACAGACCACGTCGAAGGGGACATTCGTTTTGTTCTGTGAGAAATACTCCTCAGAGTCGGAGTCGGAGGAGGAGGGGTGGTCACGTGTGGAGTCCGCCACGTTCGGAAGGTGCAACCCGCCGTTTGCTAGTTGTATTATTTCCTTACCGTCCGTGTCGCACAAACCACCGACAACCACGGGTTCAGACTCAGAGTTTGTCCGGGGGTCCGATAATAAAACGTCCCTGTGTTGTTTGCAGGGGGACATGTCCCCGCCCGGCCCAACGCTGTATCTCAGGTCGTCAACGTCCCCGTTGGGCAACGTCATGTCCGACACCGGCAATGATTCCACCCCACCACCGGCACAGTTCCTCTCCGGGTGTTTGCCCTGCTCACAGGGCAGCTGAGCGTGGACGAGGGAGGTCACCGACTCGGTGCCAACACCGTCTGCACATGGGCTGTCCCTGTCCCCGTCCCCTCCATCGTTCCCGTCCTCCCCAGACCATAAAACACTATGGTCCATGTCAGAAGACGGAACCGCGGGCGGTGGTGCCATTCCTGCCTCCTTTGCTGTACCCGCCACTCCATCTTCTCCTTTTCCTCCCTCTCCTCCTTCCAGAGATGCCATAATCCTCCTCTCCTCCTCCTCTGGTGACTCAGTGAATCCGTTGAGGAGGAGGAGGTCTCCACCGGCGCCGTGGTCTACGTCTGAGCTCACCCGGCTGTCTCGCGCTAGTCGCTCCTCCTGGAAGAGGCATTTCCTCCCCTCCGCCTCCTCCTCCGGCGCTGAAACCAAATCCAACACGATGGTGTCGTTTCCGTCCTGCAGCAGCAGGGCCGGTTTGCTGCAGCCGTCTCTGTTTACATTCCTACCGTTGCTGGTCACGTAAATACGACCTTTCCCCGCTTCACCTTCTTCTTCTTCGCCTTCCACCTCCTCTTCCTCTTGACCCGGGTAATCCTCTGCTTCCTCCTCCTCCTCACTCCCCGGGTCTACATCCACCCGAACCCCTCCGTCACCCTCCTCCTCCTCCTCAGTAACGGCCGGGTGTGTGTTGTTGTGGACACTGCGATTGATTGATAGATTGAATACTTTATTAGACAGAATTGCAAACAGCACGAGGTACAGCAGTCAAACACCTACGTCTAAAAGGACAACACAAAAAAAGTCCTGGTGGACTTGTTTGGAGGTCCTATGTATTCAATTCATCAACATAGCATAAAAAATACACCTAAATACAATATCATCACAAATATGAAACACTATATGTACAGAGTAGAAAAAAGTCCAGTGGACTTGTTTCCATTGAGATCCTATCTATGTATTCAATTCATCAACATAGCATTAAAAAAAAATACACCAAAAATACAATATCATCACAAATATAAAACACTATTATGTACAGAGTAGCAAAAAAGGGGGGTGAGGGGGGAGTGGGGTCTTTAAGGGAAACGCACCGCTTATTATCGAGTGTCAAACCTTCCCCTTCTCCTTCTTCCGTCTCCATCATGATGTCAACCTCCGTAAGGAGTGGACACGGAGGCAAAGCCACTAGTCCCCCCCAGGAGGCGAAGCCTCAGCCCCGGGCCGCGGCTCTTCCGTAGCCCGGTGCTGAGCGCTGCTCCGTCGGCCTAGCTCTCCGGCAGCAGCCGGTCCTCCTGGTGGTGTCGTCGTCCCCGTCGGTGGAAGAAGAACAGGAGGCTAACATGCTAATAATGATAACTCCACATTATTATAACGTTAAACGTTCACCGCGCGGGGGGGGATGTTTAATAGCGTATTATCGCGTCCCGTGTCTTTCTTTTACTGTGTCATAATGTGTTAATACGTGTCCTTTTAGAACGGTGTGTTTGAGAAGGTTTTGTTTGGTGTTAATTAAATCCCTCCGGTGCAGCGCGAGCGCTCCTCCGACCGACGATGGTCGCCATCTTGGAAAATACCCCCACGGTCGGTGTTGACAGGTTTGTGGGCGAGAAACAAGCAACGGTCTATGAAGGCAAGCCCAAAAGAAGCAACTATAATAATATATATATATATATATGTATATAACAATAATAATAAAAACAATAGCTTGAATATAGGCTACATGAGACCATTAAACCTACATAAATCGGCTATTTGAAAATAGCAGATCTACAACTTTTCTACGCTATTTTCAAAAAAGTCTTGAAGAAAATGTGTAAACATAATTTAGGAATGTAATGTGCAAATAAACAACTACACTGTAGAAACAAGCCCAAATAAACAACTACACTTTAGAAACAAGCCCAAATAAACAGCTACACTTTAGAAACAATACAAACAACAGTGTTGGAAAAGTTACTAAAACATAGTAATATATTACTTATTACATATTACTTGTTTAAAAAGTAATATAGTTACTTTACTTATTACTCCCTGCCAAAAGTAATAAGTTACTTTACTAGTTACTGGAAAAAAGTAATATATTACTTTAAGTTACATATTACTTTATAGTTACTTTCCAACACTGTGTTGGAAAAGTTACTAAAACATTACTTTCCAACACTGTGTTGGAAAAATTACTAAAACATAGTAATAAATTACTTATTACATATTACTTGTTTAAAAAGTAATATAGTTACTTTACTTATTACTCCCTGCCAAAAGTAATTAGTTACTTTACTAGTTACTGGAAAAAAGTAATAATATTACTTTAAGTTACATATTACTTTAGTTACTTTCCAACACTGACAAACAATCCCCAAAAAACCGCAACCCGCAACTACCAATATTTACAAGCAACTTTACTGAAAAACAAGCCCAAAGTCGCTTATAATAAGCAGACCTGGCAACGCTGCCCACGATGACGTCATGCCTTTCACCCAACTCTCAACTCTACATTTAAATTGTTGCTCAATAAATGATGATAATAATAATAATTATTATTATTATTATTATTATTATTATTGATGATGCTTTTGTTGATTGTACTATTTTACATTTTTTCTTTCTTTATTATTGTGCATTTACATTGTGTATAATGTAAATAAATTATATTGAAACCATATTGTAAATAAAGCTCCATTAGCTCTATTATACGAAGTGCAAGACATGAAGTGTATTATTAATATGACTGAAGAATTCAAAATTAAAAGTCATTGTTTTGACTGATGGTGTCAGGCGCCCTCTTTTGGCTGAAAAGCAAACTTCCATTCAAAGGTGCTGTAAAATTGTACTTACTTCTATGCTTATTGCTTAATAAGTAATAAGTATAATGTAGTTTTGTCTGTAGCTTTGCTTTTTTTTGGCGATGTCTCTCTAGAAAACGTTTTTAAATCTCTAAATATTCTTATTTAAACTTTAAAGGAGTAGTTCACCCAAAAAAAAAATCTGTCGCCAATAATTTGATGATCAGGTCAATAGGAAACTCTAGGTCTAGGAGACTACTCCGCCGGCCATCAAATTATTGGCTTAGGAATGCGACAAAAACTAAAACAATCTTGTGTGTGCAATTGATAGAAAATAAGTAATTTTTGGGGTGAACTACTCCTTTAAGGTTATATAAGGGTTAATTGCTGTTTTACTAGATCAGAGGTATTTGGAGATTTCCACGAAATATAGGCCTATTTTTTTTTTTACAAGGTAAAGGTCTGTGTGCAGTGGTGGAAAGTAAGTACATTTACACAAGTACTGTACACTTTAGATACAATTTTGAGGTACTTTTACTCTACTGGAGCTACTATTTCCAATTTGTTATACTGTTACTTACTCCTACTACTACACTACAATTATTAGAAAACGTTAGTTACCAGTTATTTTGTAGATTTGGATTATTATTACAAAAATTAACCACTTCAGCCCTATTCAAACTTTGTCTATTTTCAAAAGATTGTTAAAAAAAATTACCTGTGAAATGGGACATTCTGCATAATGGAAACTTATACCTTTGAACTTTTGAATTTACATTTATTGTAACAGAGTGTTTCTACTTTTCAGTATTATTTTATTAAAATGTTAAGTAAAAACATTTGTGTACTTTTACCAGTGTCTGTGTGTGCCTCTGTCTGTATGTCTTGAGCTAACCTCACAAACACATTGCTTGGGCACACTGTCAGTAGGCCACAGAAGTAGCCTATACATCCCCAATTTGTTTCCCACAGTTTATTCCATTTGAATACAATACTGCATATAAACACACATACACACACACACACACACACACACACACACACACACACACACACACACACACACACACACACACACACACACACACACACACACACACACACACACACACACACACACACACACACACGTACATATAACGTACGTGAAAGCAGATATGTACATAAATCATGATGATACACATTATGCAGATGTTTACATGATTTGAATTATATGCAGATATGTACATGATACACATCATATGCAGATACTGTATGTATATGATATGCATCAAATGTAAATGTGTACTTGATATGCATCATAGCAGATGTGTACATGATATGCATCATATGTAGATGCGTACTTGATATGCATCATATGCAGATGTGTACATGATATGCATCATAGCAGATGTGTACATGATACATGTATGCATCATATGCAGATGTTTTCATGATATGCATCATATCAGATGATATGCATCATATGCAGATGTGTACATAAAATGATATGCATATGCAGATGTGTACATGATAATATTTGCTACTCATGGTTTGGGTTAAACTGACGAGAAATGTTGGTCGACTTTTTTCATTGACAAAAACTAAATAAAAACGAAGCTATGATGACTAAAACTATGACTAAATATACTGACGATCTACGAGCTCACAACGCGTCATGCTGCGAGGCGTTGTGAGCTTGTAGATCAGCTATTTTCGGCAAATGTTCCCCATCACACAAAGATTTGGCGGACCCCCTGTAGTAACTCTGAGGACCCCCTAGGAGTTCCGGACCCCCTGTTGAAGAACCCTGTGTTACAGTATACATTGGTAGATTTTTGTGCTGGTGTAAGAAATGTTTGGTTGGACGGTGCTTCTGAAAGAGTTCCCCCTTCAGAGTATTCCCATTATGCAGTGGGACACAAGATTTACTGCTTTGGATCTCTCTCCGTCTGTCTGTCATCGATCCATCCAGATCAGAGTTTAGAATTCACTGTACAGAAGGCAGAATAATCAGTCTTGGCAACACTCACATTTATTGCAACTCGCCACATATAAATGTTTTGACACTGTTCATTTTATAAAAACAAACATTTGAACAACTTTAACCAATGGTCTGTGTACAATATACTCGAGTTATCAGACCTTTATTTTGTAGAAAGTCCTGCAAACCCCAAACGGCAATAATTAACGACTGACCTGAGACCTGTGTTTTAACGGTTTCACCACCAAACATATGGTCGGTACAGAAATGGAAAGCTCATTGTTTGGTGGTATTGGTCATTTTTTGTTATGCACAGTAAAATCTTCAGTAGTCCCTTTTCCAGCAGGGTTGAACCAGTTCCGTTCTTTTTGTCCACACCTAATTGAACCAGTTCAGAGTGTTTACACTGCAAATTAATTGGTTCAGAACCCTAAAAGTTGGTTCGGAACTGGAACCAAAATATAATTGGGTTTTTCTCGCCCTGAACTTGGAACTAAAGTGGGCGTGTCACTATTCTACAGGTTGGAAGATGAAGATGTTAAAAAAAAAAAATGGCAAAAGCAAGCAAAAAAGGGGAAACTGTAACTGCCATTGACAATTGAATTTCCCCGTGAAATGGACACTTCGACCAGTCATATTTGACACATTGATAGCAAGGCCTGGAATCGAACTTGGGGCAACTGGAGACTATTGCTCCCCAGGCGGGCTTTCTAACCATTCAGCTATGCCGCCCCCCAATCACAAGGGTTCCGTTTAAAGCCGTTTGGAAACGCAAGCCGGTTTGCGTCCGGTTCCGTGAAAGCACCAAGGTTCCAAGAATCTAGAACGGAACCAGTTATTTTGGTGAAAAGGGGGCCAGTGTTCATTTAACTCAAGAGTGTACAAATGTATGGTTACATTTGTACACACATTTGTACACCTTGACACATTTTACTGTGGGACATCCTTGACACATTTTACTGTGTTACATTCAAGTAACCTCAAGTAACTGCTGACTCCCAAGAAATGAATGTCAATCAAACTTGTAATAAAGTATCTGAAAGTTTTCAAGTGATGTCAGTGAGTTACACACAAATAGTTGAATTTGATATAGCATTTAAAATGTAGTTTAATTAGATTTTTACGCATACAGTACACGCGCACGCACGCACGCACACGGGAAGGGACGGTTAACCGAAATGTGTCACCAAGCGTTTTAGTTTTAATATTAACAGAATATTAATGGAATAAACCCCTTAAATATAATCTATAATTGTTCCTCATACAATATTTTACAATACCCAATAAAAATAAAAAACATTTGACGAGAAGTAAACTGCCTTACAGAATGAGATATAGACCTAATGCATGTTACAATACACAATGTAAACTGTATGTGTTCAACCACTTAAACCCCAGCATCCGTATTGGGGGGGAAAGCTTTCGCTGAAAATAGCAGATCGACAAGCTCACAACGCGAGCCTGTATTGTAAATGCTGGTATTGTAAATACTGTCTGTGAGCTTGTCGATCTGCTATTTTTGAGTAGCCAACGTATGAATGGATAAAGTGGTTAAAATGATTGTGATGCTGTATTAACTACTTTTTCTGTGGACCCCCTGGAACCCTCACCCAAGGACCCCTTAGGGGTCTCCGGACCCCACTTTGAGAACCACTGATGTAGTCAATGGTCGCATTTCTATAGTGCCTTTATTCAAAGCACTTCATAATGTGCGTTACATTCACCCATTCACACACCCGACGGCAGAGGAAACCAGGCAAGGCACCAACCTGCTCACCAGGAACAGTTATGAGGGTTGGTGTCTTGCTGACACTTTTGACACAAAAGCCAGGAGGAGCCGGGGTTCAAACCGGGAACCTTTTGGGTTTTGGTTCCCAAACAGCCAACCCATGTGGTCACAATGACGTGAGTCTGAATCCTATGTAACTATTTCACCTTTTTTTGTTTTCGTTTTTTTTTTCTCCCGCAAAAAGACAGAAGCACAAATAAATCACAAAATACCCAGTTTGTTTCCAAACCACACAAAACATTAACAGAGTTAAGTCTGTAGTTCCAGGAACCACTTCCTGTTGGTCACTTGCGGTGCCTTCGCTGTCAGGAATGTTGAACTTCTGGTAGTTTTTAAACCAAAACGCCTCTACCGGTTATTTTTCTCTGAAATTCTCAAGGAAATCCCCCTAAAATGGAACGCAGTCTGTTGGAGTTCGGAATGTTTGGTGGAATGACGGCATCTTCATAAAAGGTCAGAGTTCACTGAAGGTTCAGAGCATGAGGCCATCGATCCCTTGGTAAAATGAAAGCCAAGAGAGATGGTCGTTTTAAGGCAGACGGTTTTGGTTTTTGGCGGTAGTCCTTTGTACAGCGAATGGTTGGAGAGGTGGACAGTCTCTGCCTGTTTGTCTCTGTGTGTGTATGTCCTTCTGTCCCGTCACATGGACTTTACAGTATCTCCTACCATGTTTAGGACGAGGGTCACTGGTCTTCCTTGTGGTTTGATTTCTGCTCCTTCTCGTCGTACAAGAGAACCTGTGGACAACAAAAAAAGAAGTTAAATGAGGTGAATTTCTCTGGGAGAAGTATTGAAGCATCAAACTTTCTGTGCCTAAGGGCACACCCAATGGGCAAAATAACATTAGATTTTTGCTGAATGCTCCACCTAGGACAGTGGTTCCAGGGATATTTACCGGCCATTGACCGGTAAAATGTTTAATTGGCCGGTAATTATAAACACCACCGGCCACCGTGGCCGGTTGGGAAAATGCTGTTATTAGGCTATTTTATAATTTAAGCCTATTATTATTATTATTTGCATAAAGTAGTTGGCTACAACTATTACAATCATAATCATTTAAAGTTTATATCATGATCTGGCTGTGTGGTTTAATTCCGACAGCCTGCTCGGCTGCTGCTGTGCGCTGCAGTTATAGAATAGCCTATTCGTTGTACGATGGCGTCGCTGAAAATATCAGAGCTACAAGCTCACAGCACGTCGCAACGTGTATAATGTCGTAACTTGTCGCTAGGGGGCAAGACAATGCAAATATGTCTATAATCAGTCTGCTCATAGGTGGGGTTATGTGTTACCTGTCTCTCTAAGGTCCTGCTGTAGTCAGGGCTGAGGTCTTCCAGGGTCTCAGCTAAAGGTTTGTTGAGGGTCTCGGGGAGAAGCAGACCCAGACAGCCTGCAGACAGGCCACTCAGACAGAACACTGTGAACGGCAAGGAGCTGTGTACGGCACGCTGGAACACACACACAGGTTTGTATCACTATACTTGTGAGGACATCAACATTTTAGGACAGCAATTTCATGAATGCCATATTTACAATTTATTGTATTTTTTTACCGTAAGCCTAAAGATTGCAGATCTACAAGCCCACAACGTGTTACATCAGCAATTTTTTCGGTACTCGACACCAGCGCTCAACTAAGTGTAAATCAGGCATAACTTTAATATCTCGAATATCTAAACCTAGCATCTAAATGTCTAATCCTAACACTAACCTGAATCTTTTTTTCTAATTATAAGCATTATCTCTATACGAATCAGTTTTCAATCACAAAACAACCATTTCTCTTGTGAGGAACAGGAAAATGGTCCTCACAAAGGTGTTTTTTGACTTTTTTTTCCTATTTCTACTATACTTGTGGGGATGTTTGGTCCTCACAAGTATAATAATACGCACACACAGACACACACACACACGCACACAAGACCTCTTCTTTCTTCTTCTTCCTTTCGGCTGTTCCCTTCAGGGGTCGCCACAGAGAATCATCTGCCTTCATCTCACCCTGTCCTCTGCCTCCTCTTCTCTCACACCAACTATACTAACTTCATGTCCTCTTTCACTACATCCATAAATCTCCTCTTTGGTCTTCCTCTAGGCCAGTGGTTCTCAACCTGTGGGTTGGGACCCCACATGATTTCGCCAGCAAAATTAGTTAATAAAGCGTCACAATAATTTTAACTCCTTTTTCCATATTTTATACTTTGGCTATTCAAAAATAACAGATGTACAAGCTCATAGGGTGGCACCGACTGCCGCGCTATGAGCCTGTAGATCTGCCATTTTTGAAAAATCGTGAACATTTGAGCAAATCTTTCAATATATATATTTTAAGCAATTTTTAACTCACATCTTTGCTTCTGGGGGTCCCTGGAACAAAATATTTTTGAGATGGGGGTCCGCGGCCAAATAAATTAAATTTTGGGGGTCCTTGACATGAAAAAGTTTGAGAACCTCTGCTCTAAACCATACAACATAGCTGGTCTCACCACGGTCTCGTACAACGTCCCTTTCATTCCTGCTGATACTTTCCTATCACACATCACACCTGACACTTCTGACCCCAAGTACTTGAGATCAATCTGGAAAGATATACCCGCACACTGCCACTCGCATGTTCAAGAGAGGTTTTCGACCCTAAGTACTTCAAATCCTCCACATTCTTTATCTCTTCTCCCTGTAACCTCACTGTTCCACTTGGGTTATTCTCATTCACACCGATGGACCTGAAATGTTTCGGGTCACATTGAAAGAAATGGATGGGTGTTCCTCCTCCACACACTCTCTTACCATGGAGGGCACAAAGGGAGCTAGAATTCCTCCAACCCGACAGGACATGGAACACACTCCAAGCGCAGCGTTCCTGAAACAAACACACACACACACACACACACACACAGGGATTATTTATTTGATAACAAGTGTGATGTGTCCAGATGTGTACAGGGATGAAGTGTTGAGTGAGCAACTGTTAATCCATTAAGACCGGGAACGCATCTGTGTCATTTTAAGATTTCTTTGGCTAATCAAAAAATAGCAGATCTACAAGCTCATAGCTAACCCTAACCCTATGAGCTTGTAGATCTGCTAAAGACATCTAAAATGACACAGATGCTTTCCCGGCCTTAATGGATTAACAGAGTCAGAGTGGAACTTACTGTACATGGGGATTTGTTTGGTTTGTTTTTACAAAAGGAGGGCTAGTTTTATGATTTATGCATTTTAACTCTCTCAGTGCCACGCCCCGAGATATTCCGAGTTTTTCCCGAGTACCCTCCCTGCCAGCACGAGAAATCCTGAGTTTTTACTTTTGACTGTGGTCGCGCTATTCTGTTTATTTTTCATGATCACTTTCGCTTCCTGACTCCTTCAGACTCATTGGGTTCCCGTTTCTAATTTTTTTCCCGCGGACATTTTCGGCCAGAATAGGGAAAGTCACGGTTTTTCACACGGTATAAAAAACGAACGGAGAGGTCCACGTCTACTCTCTTTGGTCTGGGTGACGATCAGTCATCGTAGTCGTGTATCACATCGTATTTTACCCCGATCACAGATTGTCGAAAACGTCACATCCGTTTTTGACCGGATGTGACGTAGGCCTGTTTGGGAGGGGTGCGAGCGAGTCAGCGAGGTAATCAATGTGTCGATTTGCTGCTCTCTACTGGTAGAACTGTCGTATTTTTGCAGAAGACAAGCTATTTGAAAATTCAATTACAAAATAGCAAAAAAAAAAAAAAAAAAATTGCTGGCACTGGGGGAGTACTTTATGAAAATACTCTTGGCAGTGAAAGAGTTAAAGATGTATTTCAATGTCTTGTTAGCAATGCATTTGTGGTCATATGAAACCGTGGCATTATCGTGTAATTATTAATAGGTCTCTGTCGGGTGGAAACCTCACATGTCCAAACCTATTACTTCTCAGGATTCAAATTCAAAAACAGCAAAAGTAGCAGATCTACAAGTTCAAAACGTGTCGCTTCGCGAGCTTGTAGATCTGCTACTTTTGATACTTTTGTGTGACGCTGTAGTATGATCAAGCGAGGCGTTAATTCACGAGAAAAACACAAAGAGTGAAAATATGGAGATAAGGTTTGTGCAACAAATACACAAATTAATAATAATAATAATAATATTAATAACAACATACCTGATGACGGTAGGGTACAGTTCAGATGTGTAAACGTAGACAATGTTAAACGCTGCACTGACCATTAGTTTCCCTAGCAACGCCAACGACGTCGCACTCAATACACCTACACAAAAACACAAGAACACACTCAGTAACACACCTAGACAACCCACACACACATACAGTAACTGTTACTGGTTGTCTAGGTGTGTTACTGAGTAACACACCTAGACAACCCACACACACATGCGGTAACACACCTACGCAACACATACAATAAGAAGACACTTCACAAGTTATGACAGCGTAATTTTAAACTTTGATACAATAGTATAAAAAGTGCTATTGCAAGATACTTGATACTTGATTCTTTCAATACCACCCAAGCAGTAGAAAAAGGCCTAAGTACACAAAATAGAATAATTTTATAATTTATTTGCTTTACTACATGAGGAAGTCCATAATTAGTATTGAATGGTAGAATGTTTTAATTGCATGCATTTTTATACAATTACACACATCTTCAAGGGGGTTCCTGGCACAAGATAATTTCAGATGGGGGTCCACGGCCAAATACATATTAATGTGGGGGTCCTTAAAGCAGCATTATGTCCTCTTCTACCCCGGATTTCAACCCAGTTTCCTGACGCAAGTGCTGAATGTTTTACCATTGAGCTAATAGAGCCGGCCTGCTTGCTCAGGGGATAAATTGAATCTTGACCATCAGGTCAAAATTGTGTCAGATCCTGTGTCTAGGTGAGACACAATCTGGGAACCCCTCTGACAACCCTTACAGAACAAATTGAACTTAAAATCACATCCAAATATATAACATAAATATTCACACTGAAAGAAACAGTAGGAGAGCTGAGAGGGACACAGTGTAGGAGAGACAGACAGTAGGACAGCTGAGAGGGAGACCGTGTAGGAGAGACAGACAGTAGGACAGCTGAGAGAGACAATGTAGAAGAGACAGACAGTAGGAAAGCTGAGAGGGAGACAGTGTACAGTAGGAGAGACAAGACAGTAGGAAAACATAGGGAGACAGTGTAGGAGAGACAGACAGTAGGAAAGCTGAGAGGGAGACAGTGTACAGTAGGAGAGACAGACAGTAGGAAAACATAGGGAGAGGGAGACAGTGTACAGTAGGAGAGACAGAGCAGACAGTAGGAAAACATAGGGAGACAGCATAGGAGAGACAGACAGAAGGAAAGCTGAGAGGGAGACAGTGTAGGACAGACAGACAGAGAAACAGAGACAGACAGATCTGTATTATCAGGTATAATCATGACGCAGACAGACGGGTAGGTACCTGTATTATCAGGTATAATCACGGTGCAGACAGACAGAACCTGTATTATCAGGTATAATGACGGTGCAGACAGACAGACAGTACCTGTATTATCAGGTATGATGATGGTGCAGACAGACAGATAGACAGACAGTACCTGTATTATCAGGTATAATCACGGGACAGACAGACAGATAGACAGACAGTACCTGTATTATCAGGTATAATCACGGGACAGACAGACAGATAGACAGACAGTACCTGTATTATCAGGTATAATGACGGTGCAGACAGACAGACAGACAGACAGACAGACAGACAGACAGTACCTGTATTATCAGGTATAATGACGGTGCAGAAACAAGCTAAACCTGCCAGACACAGGAAGCTGGCCATGGTCTTCCTCCTTCCTGCCCTGTTGGACACACACATGACACACAGCTGTTATTCCAGGGGTTGTAAGCCATATGTTTTTGTTTCCCAAACACTGGGTCGGGACCCATTTGTAGGCTGCGGACACATTTTTATGGGTTGTGACTTGTGCGTAATTACCGTATTTCCCCAAATAGTATCCCAGCACCAAATTGCGTCCGGGAACCCAATAGCCACCGGTTTGACCCCATTTTGCGTACTAAACGCCGGTCCAAGTAAACGGCGATTATTTGCATTTTCTTAAGCCTAATTTATAGTTTGTTGCATGACGGTGTCGCGCGTCAAAAATAGCAGATCTACAAGCTCACAACGTGTTGTGGATGCAACACTTTGCGCACGACACCTTCATGCAACAAAGTATAAATCAGGCTTCAAGGTAATCCCAAAATGACTCGAATGAAGACGGAAACACATGAAAAAGAACGAAAGTAGGACAGAGCATGGCGGACGCGAGAGAAGTGAGTGACAAGAGAGATGGTGAGGTGTTTGGAGCGACTCGCGGATGGCTTAACCGATTCCTCCAACGTTTTATTTAAAAAGGTAGAGTACCGTAACTAAGATTTATTTTTAGTACCGGTATGGCATTACATTTTTTATCATGGTATTGTTGCACTTCATGTTGCTCTTTGCATACCTCTTGTTTACTCACAGTATCTCGTGCACCACTGGCATGTTGATGCCTTGGCTACCTCTTGTTATATACAGTATCTTGTTGGTTTGCACTGTATGTACCGCATGTATGGATACGGTATGTTTACCTTATAATTTTGCAGTAAAATTCTGCTCGACATTAACGATACGTTAGTAATGTGAGTGTGTGTGTGACTCACCAGTGTTTGTTGATGAAATAGATGCACAGTGGGTACGCAGGGAGCTCCACCAGGCCATACATGGCAACGTTGACATAACGACTTCCTGACGTCTGACTGGCACCCAGTGTTAACCCATAGTACACCAGGCTGCACGCATACCTACATGTAACACACACACACACACACACACACACACACACACAGTTGAGTCCACAGAAAGCATGGCATGAGGTGCGCTTTGGATGTCCTTAGCGCTTACCCGTGTCTTTTCCGGGACAGAATATTGTATATAAAAATATAACGGGATATTTTTATACAACTAGATTCTTTTTTTACTCTAAATTTTTATCCCACGATTTTGTAACCCCTATTTTTTCACCCTAGTGCCAATGCCTAAGTGTGTAATCCTGGGCACTACCTTCCCTCTGCCAACCTAGGGAGGCCAGGGCCGAGCTCATGCCTCCTTCAATGCATGAGAGCCGTCTGACCTTCTTATCACCTGACAGGGGAGAGTTTCCCTGGTTAGACGTAGCGCATGGAAGGAACACGTTATTCCAACCAGTTCCCTTCCCCTCCATCAGGTGCCCCGGCTGGCCAGGGGGAGGCAGTATAGTGACCAGGATTACTGCATGTTTTTTGTGAGGGTACCTACTAGGCCCGTAACGATACAGTAACTGCATCGATGCATCGTTTTGAATTTTCAACGATCTACTATATCGATATGCAAACAGCTAAATATCGTATCGTTTGACTTTGAATCGTATCGAATCGTTTTGCAATGCAAATAATCGTATCGAATCGTTCTGCAATGCAAATAATCAATTATATCAATACTAAGTACTTTTAAGAAGAAGAAAAGAGAAAGAGGGGTTTATATCCAGTATCCAGGTATTTATTTTTCACACAGAATTTTTGGGTAAATAAATAGTTACTATATCGATTTTAAATCATTGAATCGAATCGTATCGTTCTAAATTAACCTGTCCTGTATCGTTCATGTATCGTATCGACTAAATCGCTGAATCGAAACGTATCGTATCGTTCTAAATTAACCTGTATCGTTCATGTATCGTATCGACAACCAAGTATCGTGATACGTATCGAATCGTTGTTAAAACGTATCGTTACACCCCTAGTACCTACCCTAGGAGACACGGGGAGAACATGCAAACTCCACTATACAACTAGATTCTGACAAGTCACGGAAAAGACGCGCTGTGATTGGCCAGTAGTCAGGAAGCTTGCCTTCTCTAAAATGGCGGCCGTGATACAAGTCGCTCCAATGAACTGCAGAGGCCAATGAGGTATCTAGGTGAACCATTCTTTAGCCCCATGGTCACTGAACTAAATATTGGACCCAGAAGCCACACAATCTTCAGAACATTTTGACACTAAAATTGCTTTCTTCAGAGAGACACATAATAGGAGAAAATCAACTTTATTATCTACCTTTCTCTGTCCCAGCAACACTCTCGTGGGATCTACACCAGTATACATAGGACGTTCACGAGATCTGCCGTCAGACGGCGCCCATTTGTATGCATTTCGTGTACCTTTTCGCCTCTAGTGGCTCAAATTGGGATGGCCTATCTTTCTACATCCACCATCTTTGATAGAGCCTATTACAGGGGTCTTCAACGTTTTTCAGGCCAATGACCCCTTAGCTGAGAGAGAGATGAAGCAGGGACCCCCACTACTATAAAATTGTGTTTTAGATTAAACTTTTTCATAGATTTCATAGATAGCTTCATAGACTTGTTTGACAGCACTGTCTTTTTTTAAACTTTGTTTACCACATTATCTTTTCTATTAATATGTTGAATTCATGTTAATGTGTTTTCATACATTTAACCAACTAAACCCTCAATACTAGTAAACTTGGTCTGCTCCTTTTCCCCTCTACACCAAACCTCTTGACCAAAAATAGCCGATCAAGCCAACTACGCCTTGCAGTGTGCTTGTAGATCTGTTCTATTTTTGGCTAATGTTCCCTTCAGAGTAGGGATGCTAAGGTTGAAGTGGTTCATGAAAAAAGAAAAACCTATCATTTGGCCGGCCCCCCCCCTGTAGTAACTTTGAGGACCCCCAGGCTATTAGGGGTCCCGGACCCCCTGTTGCAGACCCAATGGCCTATTACTCATGTACTCACCAGACATACATGAGGACCACGGTCCTCCAGCGCAGCACCGGGTGCAAGTACAGCTGCAGCACCCCGTTGCCACGGTGACCGGGCTTGGAGACCCCCACCCGCTTCAGTCTGAGGTTGGTGACGGTGACGCCGTTCCTCTTCGCAATGTAGCTCAGAACCTAGCATTCCACCACAGAAGAAGAACAAGAAGACTGAACCACCTCTGACTGTTGAGCAGTAGAAGAAGAAGTCTGAAGCCAGATTCATATTTTGTCGTACGACGGTGTCGCGTGCCAAAAAAATAGTAGGTCTACAAGCTCACAACTCGATGTGGATGAGTCGTTTTGAGCTCGTCAATTTGTTCATTTCAGGACACAACGTCATATCGTTGCTGTCGGACAGAAACCATAGTCTCTTATCTTCATATTTAAAAAATGTATTAACGCCCAACTTGATCATACTACAGCGTCAAACAAAAGCATCAAAAGAATAGATCTACAAGCTCGAAACGTGGCGCTAAGCGGCGCGTTTTGAGCTTGTAGATCTGAATCCTGAAAAGTAACGGTTTTGGACAAAGTTTCCACCCGACAGAGACAATGTAATTCATTTGTTTTTAAAAGTCATTCATTAGATTATATAAGATTAGATGACTACTACAACATGATGCAGGGCTATAACATAATATGCATTCATTTAAACAGTAGCCATGCAGTAATGCAGAGCAGAGTGTCACTTTCTTTCCTTTTCCTTATTTTAACGGGACACCGCATATTAACGAACTATACACTGGATTTAGCAAAGATGGTAATTTACATCCAAAGTCTCCACAAAAAAACATAAAAACAAGCAGACAATAGAGTAAATTACATTACACACCTCTTCAGCCTTCTCTGTGTGACCGTGACAATACAACCACCTAGGAGACTCTGGAAGATTACTGGAGGAGAGGAGAGGAGAGGAGAGGAGAGGAGAGGATTTAATCAGACACCAGAAGAAAAAAATAGAACACTCATTTTGATCTGTGTCGTCTCTCTCAACATTAGTTTTTCAGAAAACCTTTAGGTTTAGAACAGTGGTTAACACAAATACATAACATTTTGGGGGTCCTTGTCACGACGACGTTTGAGATTTAGCAGGCATTTGTGGAATCGGCCTCAAGCAAAATGTCACTTTGGTGGAGGTTTTTAAATCAATTGGGAGAATATTGTGGTCTAAATGGGTTAACCACTGTCAACCTGGCGTCTCTACTTTGGGGGCCATGTCATTATAGGCTCCAGCAAACATTTTATATTTTTGTGTGTGGCATCCTGTGTGTGTGTGTGGGGGGGGTTGTGACGTTGGTGTGCGTGTGCACGTGCTCTAGTACTCACACACACAGAAGGAAGAAGAGCAGCCCAGGTGAGTTGGCTACTGAGGCCAGGTCTCTCCACGCTCTGATGTAATAACCCAGCAGTCCAAACAGAGCGATGCCCACCGCAAACACCATGTTGGTCAGAGTACCTGAAACAATTATTTTAACGAAAAATACTTTATTTTATGTATGTACTCTGTATGGTAGAGTATGTTAATACAAAATATTATCTGTCGGGCAGGCGGGAACCTCCAAATATGGAATCTCCAGATTTTAACTTTTTGTGTTTTTTCGTAAATTAACGCCCTACTTGATCACACTACAGCATCACACAAAAGTAGCAGATCTACAAGCTGTGCTTGTAGATCTGCTACTTTTGCAGCCAAGAAGATTGTCAAGACAAATGGAGGTCCATAAAGAGATCATTTGTTGCCCAATACTGCCCTCTAGTGGATGAAATGGTTGAAACTCCATTTACACAAGTGTGGGAAAGGGAGTTTTACTTGTATTGCACATTTCAACAAAAGGGCAATTCAATGTGATTTACACAGAACATCAAGCAAAGGGAACACAATTATAAAATAACAGACACAGTTACAGTGCAGAAGACAGCGGCAAACAGAAAAGTCTTTAGTTGTGTTTTAAAAGAAGTAAGAGTGGCAGCAGACCTGCAGTTTTCTGGGAGTTTGTTCCAGATATGTGGTGCATGAAAACTAAATGCTGCTTCCCCACGTTTATTGTTGGTTTTAGGAACAGAAAGCAGACGAGATGACCTGAGAGATCTGGATGGTTCATGATATCGCTAATATCGCACAAGATCAGAAATGTATTTTGGCCCTAAACCATTCAAAGCTTTATAGACCAACTGTAGTATTTTGAAATCAATTCTTTGACACACAGGGACCCAGTGTAAGGATTTAAGAACTGGATTGCTCCACTTTCTTGGTATTAGTAAGGAGTCGAGTAGCAACGTGCTGAATCAACTGCAGTCATCTGCAGCACATTTTTATGACCCCTGAAGGGCCACACATTTGACACCTGAATTATGTTCAAACTGCATGGGTTTGGTAGACATGGCAGCTTGCCAGAAGGCCTGGGTCTTTGCTTCACAAACAATCATTTTCCGTTACAAAAATGATTTTTTTAACAGCCAAATTGCTAACTCTGGTGTACTTTGAGGTTACAATGAAAACAAATGACGTCTCGGAGGTACCGAGACTAGGGGGGACGATGATTTACGATTCTGTCCCTATCGCAACATAACTCGGACGGCGCTGAGTCGACTGAAGGCGACTTCGCGACGCTCGGCATGGCGACTCTCTCGCCTATGGTCGCTCGGCGGTGCCTCTCGTGGCTCAAGTCACCTTCAGGCGACCCGCCTCCGTGGTGAAACCGAATACACCTTTTTCAATCTGACTGGTTTTCCAAACCTACTGTCACATATACTGTACATACCACTTCAGTTACAGATGGAACGCATTGCATTATGTTATCAATATGGACTCAAGGCAAACTTGTTTCACATTGTACCTTCGAGGACATTGCATTTGTGATTTAGATATGGAGTTCTGAACGTAATACGTACAGTTCATACACACAGTATGAATGGGCCATTACAGTGTGCAAACAACAAAGGTCAAGATGTCTACACATAATGCATGTCTGTCTGTCAACATGTACAGGTCTAATCACATGTATATACACATGTCAACAACACGTATATCGTCTCTGTCGGGTGGAAAACTCACATGTACAAAACTGTTACTTTACAGGATTCAAATTCAAAAACAGCAAAAGTAGCAGATCTACAGTACAAGCTCAGTTTTGAGCTTGTGGATCTGCAACTTTTGATACTATTGTGTGACGCAAACACAAAAATTTAAAACATGGAGATAAGAGGTTTTCTGCCCGACAGCATCGACATGTCTAATCTTATGTACAGACCTGCTGCTACTGTATGTGGACCTACCGATGTGTTACCACTTTTGCACCTTATGTTTAACCTCATGGTCTTATGCTATGTGTATATACTGTATGTAGATATCTTGATTTATTCTCTTTGACATGCTTTGCTTTTGATTTGTCATTTTAGATTTCTTTGGCGATTCAAAAATAGCAGATATACAAGCTCATAGCGCAGAACAGAGTGCCGCGCTATGAGCTTGTAGATCTGCTATTTTAGAAAAATCGAGAAAAATCGCCTATCTACAAGCTCACAACGCCTCGCATTGCGCATTGCGAAGCGTTGTGAGCTTGCAGTTCGGCTATTTTCACAATGTTAAGTGCTTGTCAGGGTGGGGGGGGGGGTCCCCAGTACAGATATGATTATTTTGGGGGGGGTCACGGCCTGAAATGTTTGGGAACCCTTACCATAGAAGACAGGCTGGCTTCTATGGAATCCAAATGACTTGAGAACTTAAATCAATGCGTGTGTGTTTGGACCATTAGATAGACGTCCCTTACCCGTCATGGCCCAGTAGGCCTTGCCGACGTACTCCTGCGTGAGCACGAAGCACACCAGACCGATGCCGCCGTTCATCAGGCCCACTAGCAGGCGGGACGCGGCGAACACCTCGTAGCTGGGAGCCCACGCCGTGGCATAGCCAAACACCACCTCGAAAAAGAGAGCTGACAGAGAGACAGAGAGAGTTTCATCATTTAGTCTCCACTCCTTGGGTGTATATTTTCTCACTGTACATTTAATTGCACATACGTGAAGTTTGTCACCTGCATTTAATTCAATCTGGGAACGCATACTGTGTCATTTTAGATTTTTTGCCATTATTTTATACTTTAGTTTGGGCTATTCAAAAATAGCAGATATACAAGCTACGAGCTTGTAGATCTGCTATTTCTTTGAAAAATCATTTTTACATTTTTAACTCAAATCTTTGCTTCTGGGGATTCTACAAATAACTTCTACACTTTAAAAAAAAAACTTATGTTGCTATAATATCAGTGGTTCTCAAACTTTTTTCATGTCAAGGACCACCCAAAATGATATGCATTTGTCCACGGACCCCCCCCCCCCCCCATTGTTCCAGGGACCCCCAGAAGCAAAGCTTTGAGTTAAAAATGTGTGTGTGTGTGTGTGTGTGTGTGTGTGTGTGTGTGTGTGTGTGTGTGTGTGTGTGTGTGTGTGTGTGTGTGTGTGTGTGTGTGTGTGTGTGTGTGTGTGTGTGTATGTGTGTGTGTATACAGTATGTATGTATGTGTATATAATAACAATATATATACATATATATTATATTCAAAGATTTACAGACATTTACACATCTACAAGCTCATAGCACGGCACTCGGTGCCACGCTATGGGCTTGTATATCTGCTATTTTTGAATAGCCAAAGAATTGAATAGAAAGCAACACTTGCTGCCTCCGTGTGCTGTTTTACGTTTGAACAGATTGAAATGACTTACGGAAATGTTATGGCCACAGTGTTAAAATAAATGTGTTCACCAGGCACTATTTGTAACTCTTTCACTCCATTTCTTATTTATAACGTTATGTTCTTCAAAGGTGGCTTATCAATCATGCATGGCATCATATGATGCTAGCTGTGGTTTTCTCTTGCAGTTTTCTAAGCAAAATGTAGATGAGTAAAGGGGGCACTTGGACTCAGAAATCAGGGAAAGGGGACCAAAAAACGTTCAGAATCACTGTACTAGAAGAACGATTAAACCCAATGTACTTCGTTGACCGGGGTCCCCCAGGAGTCTATAGTTGGGCCCCCTCCTCTTTTTCCTCTACACCAAATATCTTCAGCGAAAATAGCCAATCTACAAGCTCATAATGAGTTGTGACGTGTTGTGAGAATATTTGCCTATTCCGACATGGGTTCATGATGTGCCCAAAACTGGCATTTCTGACATAATTCAATATTACACACATCATTTACAGTACTATGTATCGATAAATCTAACCGAACAGGAAGACGGGCCTGCGTCCAATCCGGTCGGAGAGAGGTCCAAAGACGACATTCCCGATCAGAACTCCGGCGAAGAAGAGCGAGCCGGCGAGGCTGACCTTATAGGCCTGATGCTTGACCAGGTACCACTGAGGAACACATTTGAATTATTTTAGTTGGATCTGCACAAAAAGCCCAATACATGATAGATGCAAACACTGATCAGAAGGTTACATTACAGTCAAACCAGATACAACTGCTGCACATGCATATTAACCCAATCAATCCGGGAACACATCTCTGTCATTTTAGATTTCTTTGGCTATTCAAAAATAGCAGATATACAAGCTCATAGCGTGGCACTCGGTGCTGCGCTATGAGCTTGTACTAGATCTGCTATTTGTGAAACAAAATGTGTTCAAATCTTCGAATATGTTTATTTTTTTAGCGAACATTTGTAAAATATGTTGTTCCAGGGACCCAGAAGCAAAGATTTGAGTTACAAATGTTCGCTTTAAAAATATATATATATTCATATATTTGATTTGCACAAGTTTTCAAGATTTTTCAAAAATAGTAGATCTACAAGCTCATAGCGCGGCACGCGCTATGAGCTTGTATATCTGCTATTTTTGAATAGCCCAAATAAATCTTAAAATGACACAGATGCGTAACACAGTGATGACATACTACTATATACAGTATATATTCCTTAGCGACTTAAGGAAACATGGTCTGACTCTTCTCCAGATAGACACACTGCCCATGATAGCGGCATTTAGCCAACTTTTTTGCATTGGTCTTTTGCAATCCTCCCAATTGCAGGCCACGGAGCACAAGTTTGTGACTCCCAAACACAAAGACAATAAGTTGACAGACAGTTATATCCCAAGGCCATAATACATGCCACCAAAGGCTACACACACACACACATGTTAGTTTATGACAAAAGGAAGGAGGCGATGCATGGATCCAATGACTCCACAGACACACACACAGGGACACGTTAGTTTATGACAAAAGGAAGGAGGCGCTGCATGGATCCAATGACTCCACAGGTGCTCTTTAGTGGAACAGGTACAACACGTATTTTGGCGCTGTCGGGCAGAAACCTCTTTTCTCCATATTTTAGCTTTTTGTGTTTTTTCGTAAATGCACGCCCTACTTGATCATACTACAGCGTCACACAAAAGCATCAAAAGTAGCAGATCCACAAGCTCCAGCTCAGAAAGCGAAGCACCACGTTTTTGAGCTGGCAGATCTGCTATTCTTGCCATTTTTTTATTTCAATCCTGAAAAGTAAAAGTTTTGGACATAGGTTTCCACCCGGCAGGGACAATTTATAAAGACATATATATAGATCCAAGAATACTTGGATCTTGATCCCCCAGTAGTGCAGACAATAAATAAAGGAAAGGACACAACTAAGACACTCTTCAGGACAGGTGAAAAAGTTAATGTAAATGTTTATGTCTCCTTGGCTACACTGAAGGACAAAAAAGACAAAAGATGTTTCTGCACACAGGGAGAGAGAGAGAGAGAGAGAGAGAGAGGGCACAAAGGTCACTTCACAGCTCATAATAACTATCCTTACACAGGACGCTGAACCAGATGTCACACTAACGACTACACCAAAATGTTCACAGAATAACTGTAGGTACTCTTACATTCTTCTTCGTTGACAATCTAGGAAATGGGTCTTCAACAGGGGGTCCAGGACCCCTGGGGGGGGGTCCTCAGAGTTACTACGGGGGGGGGGGGGGGGGGGGTCTCCAAATCTTTGTGTGATAGGAACTACTTCTTTTATTTACATTAACAAATTGAACCCTACCATCCCTATATTCGGAGGGGAACATAGCAAATCAACAATAGCAAAAGTAGCAGATCTACAAGCTCGAAATGCGTCGCTTGTAGATCTGCTACTTTTGATACTTTTGTGTGACGCCGTAGTATGATCAAGTCAAAAATCACAAAAAAGTTACATTATGGAGATAAGAGGTTTCTGCCCGACAGCAGCGTTTTCTTTAATTGCTATGGTTACCTATCCTGGTAAAGGACTCTTATGTACCTGTAGTGTACACACAAGATGTAACAACAAAGAAGAACCTTGAACCTTGAATCTTTGAGCAAGGCAAACAACTGATGTTGTAAAGAAGATGTTTGGATGCCGTCTCTCTCTCTGTGTGTGCGTGCGTGCGTGCGTGTGTGCGCGTGCATGCTTGTGTGTCACCTCTGTCACAATAGACTTGATATCTTCTGTAAAAGTGATGCTCTGACTCAGATCCTGGTTGCTGCTGAGGCTGTCGTCTGATTGGTCGATCTTGTACTCTGGTACTGCTCCCACGAGAACGATCAGCATTGACTGACAGGCCATGTAAACCTACACACGCACACACACACGCATGCATACACACACACACACAGCATCAGGAAGAGAAACAGACAAATTGATTATGTACAAAGAAACAAACATTTTAAACAGGGGTCAATTAGGGCCGTCAAGATTATGAAATTTTACTAGACCATTATTGTCACTCAAATAATTGCGATGAACGATTTGATTGTGTTTCTGTCGTTGGAACATTATGATAACAAAAATCAAATCAAGTCTGTTTAGGCTTCGTAAACAAAAAGCTGCACAGGGCAGATGTGACAAATAAATTACACATTTAATCACTTTATACTTAAAGCTTAAAACGTGTCGCGTGTTTTCAGCTTGTAGATCAGCTATTTCCAATATTTTTGTCATTTTTTACAATGATTTAATATGCAAAAAATGTATTGTGATTATCTCAAATAATTGCGATGTTGGTCACTGGGAGCTGACAACCAGAGTCTTCTACTGTTGTACTGGGAGCTCAGCTGACCTAGCTGTAGTATACAACCCTCGTAGACGTATTTATGATTCTGACGTTTTCAATCTACGAGAGTTGTAGGGTTCACGCCCCATGGAGACCTGGACTTTCTGCACTATGCCCCGCAAAGTACTCCAAACGTGTACAAATTGAAAATAAAGGTGCTTACCTTAAAGCCACAAATGTTAACTACTTCTACGGGGTAGTAGTTTAATGTAATAATCCATATCTTTCAATAAAGAAGTGTTTTAATGCCGTCTGTGGCCGATTCTGTCGGAAGTTCCCAATGGGCGGTAGTGACGGGAAGTGAGGGGGCGCATCCGGTGAAACCCGGAATTACACTAAATGTAAACAGGAAGTAAACGAGGGTGAAAAAATGTCGTTCGGCCACAGACGGCATTAAAACACTTCTTTGTTGAAAGATATGGATTATTACATTAAACTACTACCCCGTAGAAGTAGTTAACATTTGGGGCTTTGAGGTAAGCACCTTTATTTTCAATTTGTACACGTTTGGAGTACTTTGCGGGGCATAGTGCAGGAAGTCCAGGTCTCCATGGGGCGTGAACCCTACAACTCTCGTAGATAGAAAACGTCAGAATCATAAATACGTCTACGAGGGTTGTATACTACAGCTACAGCTGACCAGTACAACCACAGTCTTCTACTGTTGTACTGGGAGCTGACCAGTACAACCACAGTCTAATACAGTTGTACTGGAAGCTGACCAGTAACAACCACAGTCTTCTACTGCTGCACTGGGAGCTGACCAGTACAACCACCACAGTCTTCTACTGTTGTACTGGGAGCTGACCAGTACAACCACCACAGTCTTCTACTGTTGTACTGGGAGCTGACCAGTACAACCACAGTCTTCTACGGTTGGTCAGTGGGATATAAATGACCAGTACAGAATGGCTGTTGTCAGAATTAAAAACAGAACAGATCATCTCTTTTGCAGAAAAGCTGACCGTTAAGCGTTAAAGTGACCGTTGGCCATAAAAGTGACACGTATTGTACTTCACACACTGCATCGTGTCAAAACTAAAAGTTCCTTACTATACTTCGCGGTACGACGGTATCGCGCACCCCCCCCCCACCCCATAAACAGCAGACCCCCCAAGCTGTCAAACGCGAAGCACTGTGAGCTTGCAGATCTGCGTTTTGTTTCCAACACTTACTTACTTACTTCCTCCTCTGCTCTCTCTCTCTCACACACACACACACACACACACACACGCACACACAACAAACCAAACATTCAGCTTCGTTGTGTTTGTTGTTGTTGTTTTCGTACCTGGATCATGACCAGGACCCCTACGGACCTCTTCTGGTAGGACCCGAACTCTCCGACCAGCTTGTAAGCCTCATCTATATCCATAACCAGGACCCGGATCAGCAGACTGGGTCTCTCAGTCTGGAGACTCTCAGGTGGTCTCTGGGCTCATCACCAGTAACCCTTTTAGTTCACACCCAGGGTTGCCAGGTTTTGAGGTTTTGCGAGAGAAATAAGTAAACCAGGTCTATGAAAACAATCCGTGATACCTTTGGTTCAGTTGATTTTCAAAATGAAATGAAAAAAAAAAAAAAATCCCCTCCTTCTTTTTACTTGGTTTTGGAAACAAATGTTTTATTTCTATTCGTTTCTTTTTTTTTCATTTTGAAAATCAACTGAACGAAAGCCAAGGGTTGGATTCCGTAAATGTTATTTTTTCCATTTTCTAAATTTTTTAATAAGCCCAAAAGAAGCCACTAGGCTACGGGCTATTTGAAAATAGCAGATCTGCAAGCTCACAACGCGTCGCATGAAAAACTTTTTTTGTTTGTAATTTTGTAACATTTTTAAAACATTTTAACAATTCGTGTGCAATTTTTTATTTATTTGGACAAATGTATTTGGACAAATACATATTAATCTGAGGGTCTTTGACATGAAAATGTTTGAGACACAACCAAATAAACAACTGATTGATTGATTGATTGATTGATTGATTGATTGATTGATTGAATACTTTATTAGAAGTTTGCAGAAAAAAGCACATGAAAGTACAGTTCAATACAAGGTCAGCTAATAGGAATTGAAAAACCCAAGAAAGCCATTGGCTTGTTTCAATTGGGGTCACTACACTTTAGAAACAAGCCCAAAAAACGCAATCCGCAACCCGCGGAAAAACAAGCACAGCGTAACTTATAATAAGCAGACATGGCAACGCGGCTTTCCGCTGTGGATCGTGAACATAGAGCCAGATCGTGAAGCAAGACTGGTTTCTATTTAGTGCTGGTTCTCAGATCCGGTTTAAAGCCCGCCTACTGTATTCGGTCATTTGTACATAACATACAGGGACTATTACTGGCCGTTTCCGTATCCGTTCTAAACCGGATCTGCAACCTGCAGATTTAATTGATACGGGCTAGGAGACTGATTAACACCCCACAGCCTGGAGGGATGGTCCTGCTGTGATTGGCTAGATTGTTTTATATTCCCACATCCTGGAGGGATGGTCACGCTGTGATTGGCGGGTTGGTTGCTATGGTTGGTTGTTGTTGTCCCATTTCTTCCTCCCCTTGTTTTACAGCTGGTGGCAATGTAGTTTAGTGTTGCATTACCCCCACCTGCTGCTCCGGAGTGCGGATCAGACACACGAAATGCTGCAATCAAATCATGTTTTCACTGTGTTTGTATCAGAGCAGAGATTTATTTTGGTTCTCCTCTGCCTCTATCCTGTCAACACAGTTTTTAGTCACTAGTGTCATTTGTTGAGATTCTGAATTCTTAACTTTCCCTGACTTGATTGATTGATTGATTGATTGATTGATTGATTGATTGATTGAATACTTTATTTAAAAGTGTGCAGAAAAAAGCACATGAAAGTACAGTTCAAATACAAGGTCAACTAAATGTGATTAAAAAGCCCAAGAAAGCACAATGGCTTGTTTCAATTGGGGTCCTTATAGCAGATCTACAAGCTCACAATGCGTGCTTTGTACTCAATTCATAGTAAATCTTCAAAACAAGTCCAGTGTCTCTGTTTATTTCAGGGCTGAGCATATATGAACTTGTATTTATTTATTTTTATTTATTTATATGCGAATTATTTTTGGAGGATTATGTATTAGAGTCTACTTTCTCTTTGTTTAGTCTCTCTCTCTCTCTCTCTCTCTCTCTCTCTCTCTCTCTCTCTCTCTCTCTCTCTCTCTCTCTCTCTCTCTCTCTCTCTCTCTCTCTCTCTCTCTCTCTCTCTCTCTCTCTATAAATAAATAAATACATAAATAAATAAACATATATATATATATATATATACATATATATATATACATATATATATACATACGCCTGGAGGAGGGTGTCTGTTGCAAGACTCGAAACACCCAGTGACTCCAGGTAGGTAACAACACTGATGATTGGTCCAAGTGCATCAGTCAATGTTTTATATATATATATATATACATACATACATACATACATACATACATACATACATACATACATACATACATACATACATACATACATACATACATACATACACACATACACATACACATACACATATACATATACATATATATATATATATATATATGGTGAACTACTATATAGGGTTCCTGAAGAGGTGGGTTTTCAGCCTGCGGCGAAATATGGGCAGTGACTCCACTGATGTTAGGACAGCAGAGTCACTGCCCATATTTCGCCGCAGGCTGAAAACCCACCTCTTCAGGAAACACTACCCTTCCTCTCTGCCTGACCTACTTGTTGTTAACTAGTTGTACGAACGCTTGTTTTCTATTGTTGTATTGTTTATTGGATCTTGTTTAGTCGATACACTTAAATTGTTTTAGCTCATGCTCATTTGATTTAGCTATTTTGTCTCATCTGTTTAAGGAAATAGTAGCTGATATATTGCACTTTTACCTTAGCGCTAGGTATACTCTTGGTTGCTTGTTTTTGCAGAAAATGCACTAAAGACTTCTGGTGATTAGTAGTTTTCGTTCCCTACCTATGTTGAATACACTTATTGTAAGTCGCTTTGGATAAAAGCGTCTGCTAAATGACTGTAATGTAATGTAATGTAATGGGAATACGGTCAATTAAGTATAGGGTGCAAGTTGTGTTAAGACAGAAATGTGTTCCAGGTAAGAGCGTCCAACGTTCTAATATACATTATCTGCATCTGTCTGGTGTATGCCCAAATATGGAGATAACTAAACGTCATATACTGACATCATGACTGACATTGTGTACAAGGGCGCATACAAATCGGCGTTATTCATTGTTGCATGGCAATGGTTTGTGTTTGTGTGACCTCAGACCAGAGTTCTGGTCAGACTGAAAATGCCTTCAAAAGTCAATTCTGTCTCTCAATACTCCATAGAGTATAGAAGAGATAGACTTGAGAGGTACAGAAGAGACAGAAAGAACAAACTTGGCAGTGCTGTTGATCTTGTCAGTTGCAAAAACAGCTCCTCAATTTGAGATCTACAGATCGTGAGATCATGGGTTTATTGCTGAGTAAGTTTTTACTACCACCACCACCACCACCACCACCGGAGATTGCGGAGAACAGCACGAAAGGAAAGCTTTGGCTCTACAACAGCCTGACACGGGCTAAAGAGCTGTTCATACCCCAGAATGGGAAGAAGGTGTCATGGTACTGCTGTGGACCTACGGTGTATGACGCATCACACATGGGACATGCCAGAACATACATATCTTTTGATATTCTGCGAAGGATACTTCAAGACTATTTCAGATATGACGTCCTGTACTGCATGAACATCACAGACATAGACGACAAGATAATCAAGAGGGCTAGACAGAACCATCTGTTGGAAAGATACAAGGAGAAGAATCCAGGAGGCCAACAAATACTACAAGATGTCCTCAGTGCCAGAGGCCCCTTTCAGGCTAAGCTGGAAGAGACAAAAGATGAAGATAAGAAGCAGATGCTGAAACATTTGGACGATGCAGTCACTGCTTCCCTAGAGCCTCTGCAGGAAGCTGTGGAGAGCAAGGCTGCAGTAGATGACATACAATCTCATGCCCAGCGGCTACTGGAGGCTGCCAAGGACCTGCTGGCTGACTGGTTGGACACCCAGTTTGGCAGCCAAGTGACTGAAAACTCCATCTTCTCTACCCTTCCTAAGTACTGGGAAGGAGAGTACGTCAAAGACATGGAAGACTTGAATGTCCTTCCGCCAGATGTTCTCACCCGGGTCAGTGAATATATGCCAGAGATTGTGACTTTTGTAAAGGAGATTGTCTCAAAAGGATACGGGTATGAATCAAGCGGCTCCGTTTACTTTGACACCGTGAAGTTCGATGCCAGCGAGCAGCACTCGTACGCCAAGCTGGTTCCCGAAGCGGTAGGTGACCAGAAGGCTCTGCAAGAGGGAGAGGGAGACCTGAGCATCTCCACTGACAGGTTAAATGAGAAAAAATCCCCAAATGACTTTGCTTTGTGGAAAGCCTCCAAGCCTGGTGAGCCATCGTGGGAGTCTCCTTGGGGAAAGGGCAGGCCAGGTTGGCATATTGAATGTTCAGCCATGGCTGGCACCGTCTTTGGAAAGTCAATGGACATCCACGGAGGAGGATGTGATCTCCGATTCCCCCATCATGACAACGAGTTGGCTCAGTCGGAGGCTTTCTTTGAGAATGATTGTTGGGTTCGCTATTTTCTTCATACCGGGCACCTAACGATTATAGGCTGCAAGATGTCTAAATCTCTCAAGAACTTTGTCACAATAAAAGACGCCCTGGCAGAGAACACAGCTCGCCAACTCCGACTGGCTTTCCTAATGCACTCCTGGATGGATACTATGGATTATTCTGACAACACGATGCAGTCAGCTGTCCAATATGAAAAGTTCATGAATGAATTCTTCCTCAATGTCAAGGACATACTGCAACGCTCTCCCAGTGGTCAGTCTGACAATTGGGGCATGTCAGAGAATGACCTTAAACATTCATTCTATGAGAAGAAGTCGGCCATCCACGATGCTCTGTGTGACAACATCAATACCCGTGCTGCCATGGAGGAGATGAGGACATTGGTCCACCTGACCAACAAGTACATCGCCAGCAGGAAGATTGACAAGCTGACACTCAATCGTCTCCTAGTTAAAAGTGTCGCTGTGTATCTCACATCAATGCTGAAGACCTTTGGTGCTATTGAAGGACCAGAGACCATAGGATTTCCAGTGGGAGGAGGGAAATGTCAAAGGGTAGATCTGGAGAGCACAGTGATGCCTTATGTGAAAGTGTTGTCGGACTTCAGAGAGAACGTGCGGAGGATTGCCAGAGAGCAGAAAGTGACGAGTTGTGAAGAGTTGCTGCAGCTGTGTGACGCGGTCCGTGATGACACCTTACCTGAACTGGGAGTCCGACTGGAAGACCTGGAGGGCCTTCCCACACAGGTGAAGCTAGTGGACAAGGAGACACTGCTAAAGGAAAGAGATGCAAAGAAAAAGATGGAAGAGGAGAACAAAAGGAAGAAAGAACAAGCTGCCAGAAAGAAACAAGAGCAAGAGATGGCTAAACTTGCGAGGATGAAGATCCCTCCGAGTGAAATGTTTCTCAGTGAAACTGACAAATATTCTAAGTTTGACAAAACGGGTTTCCCCACTCACGATCTTGATGGAAACGAGATAAGCAAAAGAGAAGCCAAGAAACTGTGCAAAGTCTACGAGACGCAAGAGAAACTGAATAGAGAATTCAGTTTGAAAAAAAAGTTTTCATTGTGATAATGATAATTAGGAGCTTAAAGTATACTATGTTGGTTCCATTCCATCGATCCAAGCCAAAACACAATCGATTGATTGATATTTAAAATAAACAGGCTCTGAAAAGGCATGCGGCCCACGGCTCTATCACTTAAAGCTTTGGTTCTAAAAGTGGACCCCCAAGGACCCCCAAGAAACCCCCCCAGGGTTCCAGGGGGTCCCCAGCAAAAATAGGCAACGTAGCATCACAATCATTTTAACCACTTTATCCATTTATACGTTGGCTATTGAAAAATAGCAGATGTACAAGCTGAGCAGCGCTGTGAGCTTGTGCATTTGAAAACTGTATAATAATTTTGCTTTTTTTAAACGTGCATTTTCTCTTCTGGGGTCCCTTGCACAAAACATTTTCAAATACATATCAATTTGGGGGTCCTTGGCACGAAAAAGGTTTAAGAACTACTGACTTAAAGGGTGACCAACATCAGGGCCCCTAAACTCTGGAACAGTCTGCCATTGGACCTAAGGCTTGCTAGCTCCATAACCATTTTTAATTCTACTATTTTTTATATATTTAAAAAAAGAAACCTTTTAATCCCCTAATGGCAGCAATTGGTGCATCTATCCTCGTTGATGCTGTTAATTGTGTGTTTGCTGTCTTGTCATCCCATTCACACAAATTGTACATGATTCATTGTTTGAGTTTATGTGAAGGTCTGGAGGGCACCCGCCTGGAATGCCCTGCATGGGATGAGGAGAGAGTGGAAATCAGACATGGGAGAAGACCTCAAGAGGCGGCTGTTTGTAGCTACAGTGGAGTCAGTACTGCTGTATGGGGCTGCGACATGGACCCTCACAGCACAACAGGAAAGGGCCCTGGATGGAGTCAGTGCTGGCCCTGAGGAATTTGGTGCCCTAAGCAGGATTTTACCTGGCGCCATAGCCATAGCCTATTATTTAATAATAAATAAGGCTATTTAACAAACACAAATAACTAGGACATTGTGTAAAATTACAAAAGCCAAATTACAATTTTGGCATTTAGCAGACGTGAGACAGGGTAGTGCCTCAGTAATCTAGGATCATAGATAAACCAGTAACCTATCATCAGTCTAAACATTATAATAATAATATCAAAAAATAAATAATTTGTACATTGAAACTATACACACAAGACTGCATGGTCATCAAGGCTAGAACATTTAATCCAAAACTATTATATATTAATATGAATGAATTTGCATTGGGCGTTATCTAAGTAGATAGAAAGTTGTTTTATTATCTCCTGTCATGCACGCATGTAGAGAGAGAGAGAGAGAGAGAGCGTTCTGAAAGTCTTATTAAAGAAATGTAACTTACGTGCTGTGCTGTGCTGCACGTCGTTGCCATTCACATAGCATGTGGCTGTTGCATGTGCATTGTGCATGCATGTTTGTGTACAGGAGTCATGTTATACTTTGCTGTACCATGAAATTAACCTGTTTCTGCACTTATCTAGGGATGAATGCAGCACTCCTTTATCTGGAATGCATCCTTCTAACAATACAGGTCGAGTTGCATATTGAAACGGATTTGAAATGTTAAACATATCAAGCCTAGCCTCTGATGTTGTTCATCATGCAACGCATGTGTGTTCCTCAGATTCATCTTATGGAGGCCATCACCCCTGCCCGCACACACACACACACACACACACACACACACACACACACACACACACACACACACACACACACACACACACACACACACACACACACACACACACACACAAACGCGCGCGCGCGCGCGCGCGCGCGCGCTATTGCAAGGGGTTGCCCGGCTCCCTTCAGATTTTATCCGAATTTCACGCCAATCGGTACACATGATCTCTATTCATGAGATCAAGACGTATCTGTTAGATTTTTTATATTCCATCCTGATTGGCTAAGATTGACATCTAAAGTTTGCAGGAGTGGCCCGTTTTGAACAAAAAGTTGCAAATCATGAACACAGCGTCCGACAGCGGTGAAACTTTGCACACACATTCGCACTACATTGAGAAACAAATGCAAACTTTGCCCTATTATAGCCCCACCAGGAGGCCGATTTTTGCTAAAGTTTTTCTTTTATATTACTCCTACAAATTGTGTCCAAACATATTATCTCTATAGTCAAGTGATCAACAAGTATCTGTCCGATTTTTCATATTCCATCCTGATTGGCGAATTCCGAACATTGCTGGCCCACAATAACCTACTTGACCTGGCGGAGACCTGTGCTCCGAGGAGCACTTTTTCTAGTTTTGTAATGTGCACTGGGCACGGAAGCCAGCTTTTTGTATTAAGTCACATTTTGTTAGATTAAATTAGAGTAGAGAATAAGTAGGGTTTGTAGTAATTTTATTTGTGTTTGTCAGGTTAGTGTTTAAAACTCAAGCTTAGGTTTACAATGATTATGTTTATTTCCCTAAGTTGCTCCGTGTGTCATATGTGATTTTGTTAAAGTCTATTTAAGTTCATGTAAATATATATTAACACATTGAATGCCAAAAACGGTCCGGACCGTTTTTGAGGATCCAAACGAGAAGTGCCGAAAACGGTCCGGACCGTTTTTGACCCAATTCTATTTTTATACATGTGGGCCACGTGGGGCGCTAAAACGAAACTTTGACATCACCCAAGGAGTTTCTGAGAAGAAGAGGCTGGATCTGGCTCCATGTCAAAAATCCTTCCGGTCGGCGTTTTCAATGTTATCTCCTTGACTAAAAGCTTAATATCTCCATTTCTTTTTAACGTGGTGAAAACGAGCCGTTTTCGATCGGCGATCACGCTGCAATGGAGGATCGCGTTAGAAATATTATTGTTCCAGGCGTTAGTCGGGACCCTCCGCCGTCTCGCACGCACGCTTTGTTTACATGCACTTCCGCGTCGGGGCTTCTACAGCACGAAACGTATAACGCAAGTGGATGGAAGAAATGCAGGCACTCAACGTATAATATTTTAATAAACCTCTGGCACCCAATGTGTTAAGTTCTAAATAAAAATGGGTTTCACTCCCACTTTATGTTGCATCCCTTTTTCCGCTAGACGGGGACGTAACAATATAATATCCATTCCAAGTTTTATTAGCCTTTGGTCATGAGGTTAAACTGTAAACAAACTTCTTATTCTCTTCATTACACGTGAGAGTCGGCTATTTACTTCATAAACGTTTAATCGTGTGAGGACTTGCTCGCGCTGATCTACAATTTGTCATGCGGTGCGTCGCGCCGCTTTGTCAGCTTGTAGATCTGTCCCTTTTGAAGAGTGGTGACGTATTTCGTCAGTTCCCGGTTGCCTTTTATAGTCTTAAATGGGGCATGGAGCAATGCAAATGATCCTCCACGTGAACGCGCCTCTGACTGTCAGACAAAAATGAGGAAGACCAGCGATACACAATTATCAGAGATTTACACGCCGTTTGTGGTCATCGAAAATACGCACCCCTTTAGTCACTTTATTGCACTATTTACGAACAGCTTAGTGAATCAGGCCCAAATATGTATATTTTTCAATTCTTAAAAAAAAAAAAAAAAATCTTGGCTTGGTGGGCGCCCCCCCAGCCTAATGGCGTCCTATGCAATTGCCTACTCTGCCTATTGGCTGGGCCGGCTCTGGATGGAGTCAACACAAGAATGCTACGAATGGCACTAGGAGTCACATGGACGGACGGGTCACAGACAAAGTCAAAGAGAGAAGAATGAGGCTGGCAGGGCACTGCATCAGCCAGGCACCCGGAACTAGTGGCAAGCAAACTGACACTGTGGGAGCAAACCCAGGGCAAAGCCAGGAAAGGCAAGAAGCGAACCACCTACGTAGATGCACTGCGGTTAGCTTAGCTAACAACACTGTAGAGCTGAAGACCCTGATGCTAGACAGGAAAGTGTGGAGGGCAGCGATCCAGGAGTCCCGAGTTGGTGTTGGCTAGACCGCACTCTCGCATCGCATCGCACTTATTATGTGCGGTTGTATGTATCCTTGAACTTTGCACTCCTTGGTTTTAATTATTGTAGCTTTTAATATTGTTGCACACTGGTTATAAATGTTTATAAAATCATGTATGACAACTTATAACAAGTTTATGACGTATTAAGTGTTGGTCATAATGCATTATGAGCTCAGTGGAACTATAACTACCAGAACTTAGTGGGTTATAAAGTGTCTTTGTTATAAGTTGTTATGCATAATTATAAACATTTATATTGAGTGTTATGAAGCCTTATAAGTGCATTATAATGCATTATAAATGCAATTATAATGCATTATAGACATGAACTTTTAGTAAAGTGTTACCTGGTAGTTATGATGTGCTGCTCCGCTGAGCATATAATGCATTATGACCAGCACTTATAATACTTCATAAACCTTATAAGTTGTTATGCATGAATATAAACATTTATAACGAGTTATTATTATTGTTATAATAATAAGCGCATTATAATGCATAATAAATGCGATCATAATGCATTATAGATGGTTTTGGCTGTAAAGCAGCATTGAAATTGAATGGATCCAATGCCATTTAAGAGAGAAATCTTTGCAGATACAAGAACATTCAACATCCAAGCATGTACAATGCCATATTCAGGACACACTCAGGGACGGACGACAAGCGCCCTCTGTGCAAATCGGCAATGTTATGGCATGCATGGCAACGGTTTGTGTTGTGCGTGATGTCAGAGCAGTGCCTGTCAGCCTATATGAGGTGTTATGATGACGTATGACCTAGTGTAGTAGCAAGCGTGACCCGGAGTGTCGAGAACGAGAGATTACAGAGATAGAAGGTAAGGGAGATTGTAAATAAACAAAGTCTGATACAGGTCAAAGGTTTCAACTTGAAAGACGAGAACACCCGAGCAAGATGTCACCACCAGCTCTTCCTCTTCCTCTTACAGAGATGAAGATGAACCCAGAAGAGACAGCTCAACCCGGTCAGTCAGGTAACACCCATCTCCAAGGAGCCGCTATTCCTACACCTGCTTACAACAAGCATGAACAATACTCTTATTTAAATTTCCAACAACTTCATTACCCCAACCATCAGGACTATAACACCATGCAGTATTACATGCCGCCACCCACAATGCCACCTGCCACAACAGGAGACATGTCTGGGTATCCCATGATGATAATGCGCCCCCCCGACCAGCCTCCGCCCGATGCCGAGCGCAAGAGGAAGATCCGCCTGGCGAAGAACCGGGAGTCCGTCAGAGTCTACCGGCAGAAGAAGCGGGAGGACGAGGTGAGGTTCAGGAACTGCGTCGACAGCCTGAAGGCCGAGTACGCGCAGCTCCAGAGGGTTGTCGTCACGCTGGAGGGGGAGAAGAAGCAGCTCAAGTATCAGGTCGACACGTTGGACTACGAGAAGAAGCAGCTCAAGAACCGCGTCGACACCCTGGAGGTGGAGAAGAGAGGCAGCTAGCTGACTGACACGACAGGTCGCGGTAAATATAAAGTAACACGATAACGGCGTGTCTTCCATGTGGAGCGTCGGACGTGATGTGGCCAAGTCAATGACATCAGTACTGTGACTTCATAGTATCGTCTCCACATTTGGGCAATGTTTCAATCCGACATCCATCCTTCCGCCTGAGCAAGGCGCAAGTGTTATACCAGAAAGCTTAATCTTTCACGGCCAAGGAGAAATTCCCCTTTAGGCTAGTGAATAAGATGTTGGCTTTCCACGCCGGAGACCTGGGTTTGAATCCCGGGCGTTACATGGTGCTGTGGTGCTGTGACCCGGATCGGATTTTCCCGTTGGGAGCAGAGTGGCTCAGAGCCTCTGCCTGATGACCTACAAGCCTAATACTGTATCTCCACCGGCCAAGGGGGAATTCCCCTTTAGTCTAGTGGTTAAGATGTTTGCCCTCCCCATGCGGTAGACGCACAGGGAAGTATTGTAGTGCATGCAGGTCATTGCAACAACCACCGATCTTGAGAAAAATGAAAACGGGACCACCAAATATTCTCAACTTTACGCGATTCTGCCAATAATCATATTCTTTGAGACACATCCGAGTTTTTGCCGGGTCAAACAAGGAATCACGTGACGTTGATCCCCTTCCCCTTCCCCTTCGCTCATACTAGGACATGATGTATCTGTGGGCAGAAGAATAGGTGTATCCGTGTCATCTAGACGTCATTTCCTTCTACCACGATCCCTCTTGACCGGATTGGCGGTTCTCAATCGTTTCTAGATCGGGGCCCACTTTGAAAATCTCGAAAGCGTTCGCCGGCCCACCCATCTGACCACTTAACACAGATGGGTGGATCGTGTGCATTTCCGGAGTATTTGAAAGATCAATCATTCGATTGTGTTCCACCTTGGATCAATGGAACTATTGTTGTAATATTAATGTTAAATTATTAAAATCTTAAGTGCTTTGCCAATTATTTGGAGGCCCACTTGCAATACCCTCATGGCCCACCAGTGGGCCCCGGCCCACATGTTGAGAACCAGTGGATCAGATGATGCTAAGCTTGGCCCCTCCTATAACATTTCTTTTTTTATTATCTTTTTTTCCCCCTTTTCCCCCATTTCTTGCAATTTAGTCATTATGCCATTAAGCCAAAAAGGTGTGGTGGTGATGGAGTGATCATCTCGGGTGAGTATGACATTCTAATTATTAGAAATGATTGTGAATGCCTGTTTGAGCAGAAGGAGAGTTAACAGGGGCTTTAGCCCTGTGTGTTTTGACATCACGTTGTTCCTTGTTTTGTCTTAACCCATTAAGACCTGAGGCCGCGGACCCCCATCTCAAAATATTTTGTTCCAGGGACCCCTTAGAAGCAAAGATTTGAGTTACGAATGTTCGCTTAAAAAATATATATATTCAATATTTGCACGAATTTTCACGTTTTCTCATAAATAGCAGATCTACAAGCTCGTAGCGTGGCACTCGTGCCGCGCTATGAGCTTGTATATCTGCTATTTTTTAATAACTAAAGAAATCAAAAAATTACACAAATGCGTTCCCGGTCTTAATGGATTAAAGGTGGTGTAAGGACTGTTTTTTTTTTATAACTTAAATATACCTTTTTCATGTCATTTTTCAGGTCGTGCTACCAATGATGAAACCATGATGAAACCAACATGGAAGTGATGACACAAACGGAGAAGACCAAAGTTGGAACTAAAACACAATAAAATGTAAGTTTCTGAATGATCTTTGTGGGGTTCTAATTATGGCCATACAGGATGTGAACAACGAGCGCATATCAAGTATTGTTGAGAAATGTTAGATATCATCAAAACCAGCTGTGAGGAAAATACTTGGAACAGCGGGCGGGTCCCGTAGGTCCACCCACCGGACTGATCATGATCAAAATTAATTGAAGATAATAAATAATAGGATCAAACCTTGTGATTAAATATAGAATTTCATATTAAATTATTTGCAATACATGCAGAATGAACACATTACGAACACAATGAAAGTATATCACTTATGGCTAGAACATACCGTACACAATGTAAATTAACTTATGTAGGCTACGTTACTAATTTACCAGGAAAAAAGATGCATACTGCAGTGTGTACGGTACACTGCAGTATGTACATTTATTTCCTGGTCAATTGGTACTTTATTGACCTGTTTTCAATCACTGGTTTCAAGTAGTCCTCAATACAACATGATGTAAATGGAGAAAAGTATTGTCCCATTAAAGGAGCACTTTACCTATTTTCAACCTTATCGTCATTATAATTTTGCTCATCATACTAATGCTTATTGTAAGATGGCACCATTTCTGTGTCCTCGCTCTGTGTATCAGAGGGGGACAGTTCAGAAACCTGCTTACCAGAGACAACATCAATTAATTTTGGGATTCCAAGCTAAACAGTCTTTCTCCTACTGGAAACATATACTGTACAGTAGCTTACTGAAATAGAAGCCATTATGCTCGCAATCTTTTCTTTTTTCTTCTTTTTTGTTTGAATTGACCAAACCTGCATACCAATGATGTCATTTCACTGTTAAGTGTGCTCCTTTAACCACTTAAACCCTATATACTTAGTAAATCGGACCTCACTCACAACGTGGCACATTGCGACGTGTTGTCAGTTTGTAGACTGTCTGATATGTTTGATCAAATATCAAGATCAAATATTCACACCTGTATTTACATGATACAAAAATAAATTGCCGATCTATTTGTTTGTTCAGCTTGCGAGCTAGTTCAGTTACTGTTGATACAGACCAGATCAGAAAGCGTGAATGTTTGTTAAACAAACAGGTATTTCCTTGTAGAATATCTATGGACGTTTTCAAAATATAAAATAAAGTGTCAGAGTCTAGTTAGTCAGCCTGATATTGATAACAAAATAATATATTTCTAATTGTCAAAAAAACATATCATATGGTCACCCAGAAATAAGGTTACTGAACAATACTGTTCCAATGCGATGCGGCTGGCGTTATCTACCCGGAAATACATATTTTTGGCTGTGGTGATGTCATGATGATTTGTTCTATACTGGAGTGCGTCACACGTGCGTGTGCTCACCACCTGCTTATGTAACCGTGACGTGTCAAGCAGCTAACCAATTTGGCCTCTTATTTAAGCTGGCCTCTTTCCTCTGTTGGGTCTTTGCACCCAGCGCCGCCCTAGCATCACCTTGTAGTCTCTGCTTCTGTTTTCTCAGCACAATTAGAAGATGAGCATTTAAGAGCAGGGAGCAATATGAAGCAGAGCCTGAACGCGTCGCCAAGATCAAATATTTATTATCATCCACACCTGCATTTATATTATATATCGTTGTTGTCGGGCAGAAACCTCTTATCTCCATATTTTAACTGTTTGTGTTTTTTCGTAAATTAACACCCGACTTGATCACATTACAGCGTCACACAAAGTCATTAAAAGTAGCAGATCTAAGATTGTCAATCTGCTACTTTTGCTATTTTTGAATTTGAATCATGAAAAGTAACAGTTTTGGACATATGATGTTTCCACCCGACAGAGGCGATATATACTGTATATATATATATCAAGCAGAGAAATCCTCCAGGTTGGCACTGGACCGCTGGCAGTGATGTAACACACTGGGTTCTCAACGTTGGGACCACCAGGGGTCCAAAACTCTGAGAGTGTAAGACTGGAACCAAATGGACCCTTACGGGTCAAAAGATTTTACAGTGTAGATTGAGAGAGATTTCTTTCTTTTTAAATGGTATCAAATTAGGTATCCGTGGCCTTATGCATATCAAACTTGGGAGTCCTTGAAATTAAAAAGGTTTAGAAATGATTGCAACATTAACATTAACCATTTAAGAGAGATAAGCGAGAAGTGTGCATGAGCAAGGTAAAAACGTCCAGTGTCCAAGCATACACTGTGGCCGACCTGCAAAGGGTATACTGTACCTGCACAAATGGGAGCTGTCAGGCATACTGTACATGGCCACGGTTTGTGTTGTGAGTGATGTCAGAACACAGCTCCGGTCAGCCTGTATAAGGTGTTGTGATGTCGTCTTCGACAGCGACATAGAACACGTCACAAGCCCAGAGACAGCGAGAGAAAGAGAAGTCTAAAGTGATTAACCGTAATACCGTACAGTCCAACAACGACGCTTCGCCTCTTGCTATCTTATATAGAAGTCAAGAAACAGACGTGGTAGAAGATGGAAGGATGGATGGATGCGATAGGCAGTAGGATGCAACAACCGCTAGCTCACCCCCCCACAGAGGTGAAGACGAATGCAGAAGGGACGGCTCAACATGATCACACAGGTAATGTCCATCCACCTAAACCCCTTTACCAGAACAAGCATGAACAACAACAGCAATACTTCTACAATATCGACGGGTTGCAAGTGCCGTCCATGGCCGCCATGTCCAATGAACAACAACAACAACTGCATTACCCCGGCCATGGATACGCCTCCATGCAGTATGCATACATGCAACCCAGCGACATGGCACTGCCGTCTGCCCCGGGAGACATGCCCGCCTACCCCGGTTCGAGCTACGCCCCGGGGATGATGATGTGCGCCTTGCATAGCCCCCAGCAGCAGCAGCTCAGCGACGACGCCCTGCGCAAGAGGAAGCAACGTCTCGAGAAGAACAAGGAGTCTGTCAGGAACTATCGGAAGAAGAAACGGGAGGAAGAGAACAGGTTCAAGAATTACGTCAGCCAACTGGAGTTCGGGGTCAAGCAGCTCAGGAACAGCGTCGACAGACTGGAGACTGACAAGATCCAGCAAAGGCTTCTTGCCGAGACGCTAGAGATCGAGAAGAAGCAGCTCAAGAGTCGCCTCGACGAGTTGGAGAAGAACCAGTAGTCGTGTTGAGAGAAAGCGGCTTATTGAGCAGGTTACAGAAGGAGAATGACAGTACGTTCTGTCAGGGACCAGCGGCTTAGTGGTCCTTGTGGATAGAGTGTCCGTCCGCCCCGAGATTGGGAGGTCGGGTTAATCCGCCAGGTCACAGTAGACTATATATATATATGGGACCCAATGCCTCCCTGCTTAGCACTCGGCAACAGGGGTTGGATTGGGGGTAAGTCCCTGTAGCGTCATGTCCAAGGGGTGTACTGGTACATCAAGCATCCTCACGCTACAGAAACAGGCTCCTGTCCTAGGGGGCACATGGCTCGGGAACCATTGGTTCCCAAGGCTGCTTACTTACTGTCAGGGTGGACGGAAATCCATGCCTCTGCTTTTGATACCCCCTCCCAGTCATTCATTTCTATGGTTGGTGGGGATATGTGTTATCCCTGCTTCTGGTCAGACTAAACTAAATACATCCATTTCCTTTTGGGAAATGTAGACTGTCTGATATGTTTGATATTTGTTTGATAATATCACAGATTTAACAATTCAATTAAAATGTTAACCCCATTAACCCTGGTGTCCGCTGTTTTATCAAAATGTGTCAGATTGTCAACATTTTATTTTATTTCCAAAATAGCGAAAATAGCAATGCAATGCGACACATGAGCTTGTAGGCTATTTGTTCGTGTAGTACGACGAAGTATCATCATCATTCATTAATTTTTCTCCTTTTGAGCTAGCTGAACTAGCTGAACTTTGAGTACAATAAATGCAGGGCTCTTATCAAATGTCCTAAATGACTCATCGGCTACTAATGCTGTTGAGTAAATGATGTATTTGATATTTCTCTCTGCTGGGTTTATAGATTGGCTATGCTCAAGAGACAATGTCTATGGTTCCATTTACAATTTCCATGTGCCATTTTTTTCCCACGTTCAATAAATTGCCACATGTGGTGATAATAGCAGTTAGAGACAAAGTGTTCAAAAGGAATTCACAGCCTCATGGTCTCAACAACTGGAAATCCACAAGCTCATTCTGGTATTATGAGGATGGCTTGATGAAACGTCCGGGTAGCTCAGTCGGTAGAGCTCTTGCCTTTGAACCACGAGGTCATGAGTTCGACTTGGGTGCGGCAGGTTGTGTGGTAAGTACTGGGCGTTGCACCTCAGCAATCCATCTCCCAGGGGTCTAGTGCATCGCAACAGGGATAGACTCCTGCCGCGTACGCGGCTGATACCGACAATCAGCTCCTCCAATCTAAGTTACTTACTTGAAGTTGGAGGGCAATGCAGTCTTTTTATTCGCACTGGAGACAGCTATCCTCGGCCATGGAGGCTGACTGGA
This sequence comes from Gymnoscopelus braueri, assembly GCF_963280865.1. Lineage (NCBI taxonomy): Eukaryota > Metazoa > Chordata > Actinopteri > Myctophiformes > Myctophidae > Gymnoscopelus > Gymnoscopelus braueri. Next base: position 9,709,040 of record NC_137619.1, on the reverse strand, counting down.
GTTCAGGGACATAGTTCAATCAGACACTCTAGAACAATCTGCGCAAGCATGACCCAATTGGCCCAGACTCTTTCTGAGATCACAAACCCCTGAAGCAGCAGAGCCCAAATAAATGTTTCATTTTTACTTTGTTCAAAGGGTGCAAGACTGGAACTGCGGGAGAGAGAGGATGACATGCAGCTGCAGGAAAGGTTTGCACTTCTACGAGGTGAGATTTTTTATGAATTTGTTTGACTGCGTGGCATTGCAAGAGGCTAGCCGCATTAAGTAAAACTTGAGCAGGGGCTGGTTCTTCTGTTTGCCCTCCTTGGCCGTGGGTGCTCCGCTAACAAAACATACTCAAATGAAAAGAATCCACCAAGGTGGAAAGAAGCGGTACTCCAAAATAAAATCGCAAGACTGAACTCAGTTAACTATTTCTTTCATTCTGAATCTGATGAGTTTCGGCATAATAGCCTTCATCAGAGCTCTGATGAAGGCTACATGCCGAAACTCTTCAGAATTAAAGAAATGGTTAACTGAGTTCAGTCTTGACATTTTATTTTGGTGTGCCACTTCTTTCCACCTTGGCGAATCCTCTTTATTTGAGGCTAGCTGTATATGACAGTCTTTATCTGTATGTGTCTGTCTGTCCAGAACTAATCATGCACACCGCTGGACCGATCAGCACCAAACGTTGGAGCCGAAATGTTTCTATGTGGATCCACATCATTTCAGATTTTTTTCTTCAGCTGACTGTTAGGCAAGAGACGCTCTTCCAGAGCTCTTCGTCCACCAGAGGACCTTCTTGAGGTGTTGTGGAGGCTGGAGGCTGAGGGAAAAGTTCCTCTCTGCACAGCACAAGCTTAAAACCACAGAAGACAAATCAGTTGCAGGTGAGAGATGAGACCATCCTACAACTCCAAAAGGAGGGAGAATCACCAGCCTTCAAGAGAGACTCTGCAATCAGACACAGTAATACAACAGATGTAAATTCTTTAGATCAAAGGTAATTCAAGGGGTATATCTGACTGAAATAATGCATAGCTTGCCAGTTAGTTCAGGTAGATATACTAGAGTAGATGACATGCACGCACACGTGCACCACTATGTAACTGTGACGTGTTAAGCAGCTGACTTATTTGTCTGCTTATTTATGCTTGCCTCATTCCCCTGTTGCTCTTGTTCACTGTCACATAGTTTGCCAAGTTGATGTTTTCCTTGCACCTGCCGCCACCCTGGGTCGGATTCTAACCCGGGGCCAGCTGCAGGAAGGACTATGCACTCCTTCCAGGTGAGATTCTTTTTATTTTAATGTGTGGCATAATATGACGGTCTGTTTTTCTGCGCATGTGTGTCTGCTCAGAGATAATCATGCAAACCACTTGACTGATCAGCAACCAAAAGTTGTACACATATTGCCAGTAGGCCACATAAGTACCGCCACAATTTCTGAAATATTTAACTTTGGTTTCATAATGGAAATCAGGTCTCTGATTGGGCTGAAACCAATTGCGGTTGCGTGAATTCACATCATCATTTGTAGCCCTGGGTGGGCGTTTTGCAGAAACCAAAAAGGGGAAGAGTCAATCAGTGCCTGCGCTCAGGGCCCATTGACAGACGCTGATTGGCTCTTCCACTTTCGAGTTTCTACTCAAAAGTGGAAGATATTCTTCTACACAGACCGGTCTGCAGAAGACACATGAGAATGTGAATTCACGCAACAGGGATGGTTTACCAGGCTGGCCCAAATTTGGAGTCATACGTCACTGATACGTCATAGATTACTGATCGTCACAAAGAGACTGGTCCCATGAAATTCAAGATCTACATTTTGAGCCAAGCCGTTTCTATGTGGAACCTGAGATCCAAATAATGTCTTTTTTTTTTCTTCAGCAGAATGTTGAGCAAGAGACACTCTTCCAGAGATGTTTGTTCAATATTGGACCTTCTTGAGGCGTTGTGGATGCTGAGGAGAGGTTACTCTCTGCACAACAGAAGCTTAAAACACACAGAGGAAAGGTAGATATACTCGAGTAGGTGACACGCAATGCACACGTGTACCACTATGCACTATGTAACTGTGACGTGTCAAGCCGCTGACTTATTTGTTGTCTTAATGAAGCTAATCTCATTCCCCTGTTGCTGCTCTCGTTGTCACGTACCACTTGTACTTTGGTATTTACTTTGCACTCAGACGGGGAAACAGATTCTACAGGGGGCACACCAGGTCTAAAGTAGCTCATTCGGTAGAGCTCTCACCTTAGGGCCACAAGGTCATAAGTTCGATCGCAGGCACTGCCAACTCAGCATTTGAGGAGGATGGCTTATGATGGTAAGTGCGGCGCTCCACCTCAGCATTCCATCTCCCAGTGGTAGACTCCTGCATCCTCGGCTGATACCGACAATAAGCTTCTCCGACATACTTACTTTCTTACTTAGGTCCACCTGTAGGCCCTGCTTCCCCCTTTCTCCTGAGGGGTTCTGCTTTTTATTTATTTGGTATGTGATCACAAACCCCTGAATCAGAGCCTAAATAATATCTTTCTTTTTTTTTCACAAGTGAGCAAGTCCAGAAATTCGGCAGGGAGCGAGGATGACATGGTCGCATTCTAACCCGGAGCCAGCTGCAGGAAGGACTCTGTATGTGGTACAGTATGAACTCCTACCAGGTGAGATTTTATTTTATTGTATTCATTTTTTTTTACTGCGTGACATTGCAAGAGGGTAGCTGTCTATGACAGGGTCTGTTTGTCTGCAGGCCCCTTTCCCACCAAAGTAACTTTGGTTCTAGCCTCGATCTCCAGGCTTTTATTGCTTAGTTTTGCTAAAAAATAAAAGCCTGGCCCAACTATAGCCTGTACTGGGTATGAGGAAGTGTTTCATTTCCCAACCAACCAGAGTGCAGTGGGCGTCGCTCGTAATGTTGTGTTAACGGGGCGGGGGTTGACGGACAGATCGGTGAACCAATGGGATCAGGCGCCGTCTCTCGCCGGCTCTATACACACGCCCCTTTATACACGAAATCAGGAGGGTTGCAGCAGGCTACTTTGGTTCTAGAACAGTTTTTTTCTTCTTTTTTTCTTTCTTTTATATATAATGCTGTGGTCCCAACCTTTTCTGTACCAGGGCCCATTTGAACATCTTGAAAGTGTTCACGGCCAAATGGTCAGATGGGTGGTTCAGACCATGTTTACTTTAATCAATCGATTGTGTTCCGGCTTGGATCAATGGAACTAACATAGTGTACTCTTTAAGTTCGTACAGTACTTATCCTACTGTAATCAGTATCACAATGAAAACAAAGAAAAGACATATATTTTTATTTTATTTTATAATTATTGTTTTTATAGTAATGTTATCATTAAAATCTTACTGTTTTGGCAATTATTAATGTTGCTGTCGGGCAGAAACCTCCTATCTCTATATTGTACGTTTTCTTTGTAAATCAACGCCCTACTTGATCATATACAGTAGTACTACAGCGTCACAAAAAAGCATCAAAAGTAGCAGATCTACAAGCTTGATCTATCTGCTACTTTTGCTGTTTTTGAATTTGAATCCTGAAAAGTAACAGTTTTGGGCATACAAGGTTTTCCAGAGACTATATTTAAGGAAATCAAGAGTACAGATACTGAACCCAACAATGTTCTGTGTTTGAACCCTCTATATAAGAGTTACCTCTGTACTTGGTCCGCTCTTTTTCCCCTCTACACCACATCTCTTTGCTAAAATTAGCCGACAGACAAGCTCACAAGTTACTTTTGCTGAATGTTTCCCCAGGAATAGGGAGGCCGGGGCCCAAATGGTTGGTGATCTTTGTTTTGTTAAAATAAGTGTTAAATAGCTCTATATTCATATAGTAATCATTGCTATAGAGTGCTTGTTCGCTAACAGGGGGTATCCATGTCTCTCCACCTCTTTAATAAACAGAAAAAGGAAAATAGAAAAAAGAAAAAATACATTTATAATTTTCATTTATTGTGTTCCAGTTCCAATTTTGTCAGCTAATTATTTTGTGTCATCACTTCCAATTTCACTTGTTTATCCTGTATCCTGTATGAGTTCTCTCTCCTGATTGGATGAGATTGGTATCCTGATATGATCATGTATTTTCTGTTTACTAACGAGTTGGAGAGACAGACCCCTGTTATTGAACAAACACTTTATACAGCAATGATAACTATCAGAATATCGAGTATGACTTTAAAGAAAAAAAGAAAAAAGAATACAAATCTGCCACCTGCCAAAAACGTTTTGTTTCACTTACACTACTCACACTACTCACTTACACTACCTTTACCATTTACATTTCGTCTCCTTCGGGTGAAAACCTCATATGTCCTAAACTGTTACTTTTCAGGATTAAAATTCAAAAGCATCAAAAGTAGCAGATCTACAAGCTAAAAATGCA